>NW_007232079.1:0-24265 GCF_000164805.1 Carlito syrichta
GTGGCCGCGCCGGCCTCCACCTGCCGCGCCCCGGCCATCCTTCCGCCTCCGCCTTCCCACCAGCCGGCGCTACAGGCGCGCGCCACCACGCTCGGCTCTCTTTTGATGTGTTGGAGGGTGAGGTCTTGCCAAATTGCCCGGGCAGGCCTCGCCTCGGCCTCCCAAAAGAGCTGGGATTACGGGCTGAGCCTCCGAGCCCGGCCACTTACGACACCTTTGTTTTTAATTATTTTTTTGAGTTGGAGCCTCACTCTGTTGCTCAGTCTGGAGTGCAGTGGCCGCTCCCGGCCACCGCAGCCCCGACCTGCTGGGCTCCGGCGATCCTTCCGCTTCAGCCTTCCGAGCAGCCGGAACTACAGGCGCGCGCCACCAGCCTGGCTAGTTTTTGATTTATTGCGGAGATGAGGTCTCGCCAAGTGGCCCGGGCGGGTCTTGAACCTGCGGGCTCAGGCGATCCACTCACCGCGGCCTCCCAGAGCGCGGAACTACAGGCTGAGCCGCCGAGCCTGGCTGAGGATGGCTCCTTTCTAGCTTGTGGGCACCTTGTCTCCACTCAGTGCCATGCCGCATTGGCTGATTTTGCTGTGTCTTTGCTTTTCAAATTCTGGAAGTTGGCGCAGGTCACACGATGTGTTCCTTTGGTTTTGCTAGGCCGCTGCTTTTGTTTCAGCATGGGTTCGCCGTGGGTGGCATAGTATCACCAGTTTAAAAATAAGTCCTGGCCGGGCAGGGTGGCTCATGCCTGTAGTCCCAGCATTCTGGGATACTGAGGCAGGAGGATTGCTTGAGCCCAGGAGTTCAAGATCAACCTAGGCAGTATAATGAGACCTCACCTCTACACACACACACACTCAAAAGATTAGCTGGGTGTGGTGGTGCACACCTGTGGTCCCAGCTCCTCGGGAGGCAGAGTCCAGGAGGTCGAAGCTGCAGTCAGCTGTGAGCATGCACTCCATTCTGGGCGACAGACGGAGGGAGACCCTGATTCAAATCAACCAGCCAATCCATCCTAGAAAGGATGTCTCTCTTGGCCAGGGACTGAAGTCGGAAGGAGACATCAGAGGGAGAAGGAGAGGGAAAGAAACAGAAACACCTGGCATAGTCATCAAGCCCTCTGCCTGCCCGTCGGCAAGCTCATGACCCACAGACAGTGGGTCACTCACGATGACAGGCACGTACACGCGACCACAGCATGTTCGGGGCCCACTCAAGCATAAGCTTTGGGTCCGGGGGCAGGTCCCGCGGGAAGGGCGCTGGGTCCACTTTCCGGAATCTTCACACACCTCGATTCCCACCAGGACGTCAGCTTCATATCTCCTGCCTGCCGATCACATCCACCTGCATCTACTGTGTTACTCTGAGGCGTGACCTTGGCACGCGTCCCTTCTCCTGCATCATCTCCCAGCCACACCCTGGAGGCTACAGGCATCGAATCTCTCTGCACCACCTTAGGAGGACGGCCTCTCGACAACTTTTGCACAAAACATACTTCACGTCTTACTGTCCATCTGCTTAGCAGGCCAAGCTTACTTTCTAAGATGCTTGTGTATTGTGTATTTTTATTCCAAGTATCCCTCCTGTAGGCTGGCCAGTCCTAAATTTAAAAAAATATGTATATTCCCAATGATCTTTCTTCATTTTTTTAAAATAAGGAGTTCTGCCAAGTTTCATTTGTTCATGTAAGAGACCACTTCCTATCCCACTGTAACTCCGTCCCCTCGGTTGACCGGTCATTGGCATCCTGCCACATCACTTCCTTTTGTGAATGGGTCACGTGGCTCTTACTGGCTTCCTGCCAACTTTCTTCAAGGAGTGCCAGGGAGAGGAATGCAAAAAACCCAAGCCACGTTCCTCAGAGAGCAACACGCATCACTGGGAAAAGCGTATTGTCAGCCCACATCCCTTTGCATGGCTAGGAGAGTCTGTTTGGAGAAAAAGAGCCTTGGGACAGGTGGTGCCAAGCCTTTGCTTCTCGGATGATGCATCCTGAGAATGGGAGGGGTCCCCACCCTGGACTCAGGCTTCATCGGGGTCCCTGCAGCCAGCACGGCGTGGGTGGGCCAGCTTTGGGAACGGAGGAAAGAAACAGAAAGCATGTCTTCTTTGCCATGTCCCTCTCTGCCTGGACTCACTCCCATCCTGAGTTTGGACCCTCCAGGGCATGGCGCTGAAATAGCACCCCAAGTGAAGCTACCACGAGCGACAGCCGCCTGGAGGGTGTGGCTGCTGCAGATGGAAAGGGACCCCCTCCTCGGACCCCCACCCCAGGCCCTGCCCGTGCTGCTCAGATGTGTCCAGAGTGCCATGCCCCCGGGATCAGCCGAGAAGTAGCCCATCCTGCTTCCATCTTTTGGCTGGTAATTCTGAAAGCCTGGACTGATTTTTTTTTGTTTGTTTGAGTCGGAGTCCCACTGTGTCGCCCAGACTGGAGGGCAGTGGCCGCTCCCGGCCACCGCAGCCTCGACCTGCTGGGCTCCGGCGACCCTTCCGCCTCAGCCTTCCGAGTAGCTGGAACTACAGGCGTGTGCTACCATGCCCAGCTGACTTTTTGATTTATTGTAGAGATGAGGTCTCGCCAAGTTGCCCAGGTGGGTCTCGAACCTGCGGGCTCAGGCAGTCCACTCACCTCAGCCTCCCAAGGCGCGGGATGACAGGCTGAGCCACCGAGCCCAGCCACCTGGACTGATTTTGACAAGAGCAACCTGCCGTGCGTTGGGAGGCAGGATTCCTCTTTACCAGAGATTTCAAAGCACAAGAGAAAAGGGAAACACTGTTCCGAAGAGCCTGCTTGAATTTAATGCCCATAAATTTGAGTAAGTACCTGTCAAAAGGAGACACTTACACTTCAGATGAATTAATTTTATAATTTCTGTTTCCATCAAATTGGTTGACAGCTATTTTGGTGACATGAATTTCTTGAACATCCTTGAATAAAAATAGCATTCCTTTGTCAGTGTCAGTTAAATACCAATGTCAAAGAGAAGATCTTGAGGCTAGCATATCCAAATCTGATCAAGGTTGGGACTTCTTGATATTTTGGCAACATTCTTTTTAAAAATGAAGTGGCAGAAACCACACTCTAGCTGGGGTTTCCAAGAACACAGTTTCCGAGGAGATCTGCACATCTGGGCCTTTGAGATCCCTCATGGGAATTCTTCTGTGAGGGAGGAAAGCGTTGGGCTGTGATGTGGGCGCAGCAGCAGCCTCAGGGGACCATGAGGTGCTCTGAGCAAGGATGGCTTTCCATGGAGGGGACAGGACTGAGCGAGGCAGTGTCCTGTGGTGGGTTGTTCCCCGGGAGGGAGCCATCAGCAGCTGACATTCCCAGCAGCTGGGGAATGAGGGTCTCGGCCTTGCGGGGAGGTTTGCCACAGCAGTCATTCAATCACCTGTTTTCTCTTCTTGAATATGGACCGCGGGAAAAGGAAAGGGAAAACCAGAGGGAAGTCCCACCAGACAGACGAGGAGCGGCAGGGCTGAGGCCGAACTTGTCTCCGGCGAGGACTTGAGAGGGCGTGTCGTCCACCTCTGCCGGTTGACAGAACTCTTCTGTGTTGTTTCTCAGAGCGACCTGGCCTCACCTGCACGCATCCTGCTCCATATTTTCTTCATAAAGTTATCTTTTTGCCGGGCTCGGTGGCTCAGCCTGTAATCCCGCGCCTGGGCAACTTGGCGAGACCTCATCTCTACAATAAATCAAAAAAATTAGCTGGGTGTGGTGGTGCGCCTGTAGTTCCAGCTACTTGGAAGACTGAGGCAGAAGGATTGCTGGAGCCCAGCAGGTCGAGGCTGCGGTGGCCGGGAGCAGCCACTGCACTCCAGTCTGGGCGACAGACTGAGACTCCAACTCAAAAAAAAAAGTTATCTTTTTTATTTCATCAGGCACTGAACCCCTGTCATGTGTCAGGCCCTGTTCTAAACACTGGAGATACAAAAGTGAACAAAAGCAAAAACTCCTGTCCTAGAACTCTAAAGGGTGTGTGTGTGTGTGTGTGTGTTGGAGTCTCGCTCTGTGGCCCGGATGGAGGCCATGCTCCCACCTCAGCCTCCCAAGTAGCTGGAACGACAGGGTGCACGCCACCACGCCCAGCTGATTTTTGGGGGAGAGAGATTTTTGTAGAGACATGCTCTCACTGTGTTGCCTAGGCTGGTCTTGAACTCCTGAGCTCAAGCAACCCTCCCACCTCAGCCTCCCAAAGTGCTACAATTACAGGATTCCAGGTACAAGCCACCACATCCCGCTTGGAGATGCATTTTTAAAGGAATGGGTTCACAAAGCCGTGAGGGCTGACAAGCCCAGCGTCTACAGGGCAGGCAAGCTTGAAATCACACGGTGGACTAGAAGTTCAAGCAGCAGTCACCACTGCGGACTCTCTCCCTTCTCCCCCATTTTTAAAATGACAGTTTTATTTGTGGTCCTGTTGAGTCCAGAATAAGAAACTACTCTTTCAGCAGTGTCTTAAAACCTTGCTCTGCTGTGCTCTTGAAGGAGCTCAAGTGCCTTTTTTTTCCTTCCAGGAAAGATATTTTTGACAGACAGCGTTAAACAGCCTCAATGTCTCTGCAAGGGAAAAGGCAAGCGAGGAAAGTGCTGGTGGCACAGAACCTTCCACGAAGGTGGGGGTTTGGCAGGTACCGAATTCCGTGTTTAAAGCTTCGTGATGGTCTGGTCCTGCGGGGGCGGGATTCGAGGGAAAGAAAATCCTGAGAACAAAACAGAACCAGTTTAATATGTGAATTGCGATTAACATCTGTCTTTTCTCTTTATGTAAACAATAGAGAACGCTTCTCAGTCTTTCAAAACCTTTCTTCGGATGAGCACAGCCTATAAAATAAAGTAATCCGATGAATGCATTGAATACCTCCTTTAACAATAACTATGTGTATGACTTTGCACGAAAGGAATGCCTTTACTCGAAAACTCTCAAAATATTAAGTCAGCTGCTCAATAAAAGACTATTTCACAAGAAGGTGTAAAGGGGAGGACTGTTTTGGTCCCTCTACTCACTGGGGGTTCATTGCACAGCGCCCTGCAAATTAGACTCAAAAGACGCCTGAACAGGAGGGGAACAGACAGAGGTCATTAACACGCGTGCTGTGCGTCCGCACGGGAGCATCAGAGCCAAGGCGCTGGGAGGGGCGGTCGGGGCCTGGACTGGCACAGCGTCTTGGCAAACCACAGCACGTCGGTAGAGAAGGGGTGAGTCGTGGAAACAGGCCTTTGAGCTTCTAGGGCCTGGCAAGGCGTGGGGAGGCCAGCCCCAGGGGAGCGAAGGGACAGGAAGGACGGGCCGGAGCGAGCTGTTGGCGCGGGCTCCTTCTTGGTGCGCTCTCATCCCCAGTGGTGAGCCCGTCGAGCCCCTCCTGGCATGGAAAGGGGCACCTTTGCAAGGGGAATTTGCATCTCACGTTCAGGCGGAGAGTGGGAGGGCAGAGAGCTCATCTTGTGTCTGCTTTGTCTCCGTTGTGTCAAAATAAGCAGAACCTTTAGGACGGTGAGCATGCGATCCAAGGAATGCCTTGAACACCTCCCTGAACAACAACTGTGTGTATGACTTTGCTCGTAAGGAATACCCTTCATCTAAAACTGTCGAAGTAATCCCTGTGCTAGAGTGGCATGTTTAGGAAGGGCACCCTCTGATCCTTCACAACTGTGTGTCTCTTGTTTTCTCCTAGTGCTTATAGCAGAAGTTGTGTCAGCAATGGAACCCTTTGATCTAGGCATACAAACTCCATCGACTTATCAGATAACTTTCTAGAAACTGACATCTGTTATGCAAACAGCATGACTCTAAACTCAGCTGATTTTTTTGGGGGGGGGGGGAGAAGCCAAAATCTAATTTTAACATGAACCTTCTCAATTTTTACGTTAGCAACTACTGACGTTTTTTTCATAAGCACAGGCAGGCCAAAGAAAATGCAGCGAGGGCTGCCGTGTGCGGTCTCCTCGAAGTCCCCTTCTCACTGTAGCTGGAGGGGGCCCCCAAGATGAGGGGCTGCTGAGGGGGGAGGGCCACTCATCCACGATTCCGGCAAGCCGGGAAGGGCTCCTGACCGGGGCTTTTCTGGAAAGCCGATGACATAGATGGAGTCTCAGGCTATCCTGCTGGCCAGACTCATAACAGGGCATTTAAAAAAATATTTACCCGTAGGTCACAGGGCTTCATGAAAACTTTCTGAAGTGGTTCATAAAATACCCATGAAAATATAAAGTATGGCCTGGGGCGGTGGCTCACACCTGTCATCCCAGCACTTTGGGAGACCGAGGCAAGAGGGTTGGCTGAACCCAGGGGTTCGAGACCAGCCCAGGCCACTTGGTGAGACCTCTACAATAAATCAAAAAATTAGCTGGGCATGGTGGTGCACACCTGTAGTTCCAGCTACTTAGGAGGCCGAGGTGGAAGGATCTCCTGCGCCCGGGAGGTCGAGGCTGCAATAGCCGTGCCACTGCACTGCAGCTTGGTGACACAGTGAGACCCTGACTCAGAAAGAAAGGGCGGGGGGGAGAGGGAGAAGGAGGGAGGGAAGGAAAGAAAAAAGCAAATAGCAAGTATGCAGGGGACGGTCTGCCTGCGTGCCCACATGCAGGGAAGGACGACCAACACCTCTCCGGCTCCGGCCTGCAGCTGGTGAGGACCTCCCCGAAAGGAGACCTTGAAGAACGGGAACCTTGACGAACATGGGTGTGCTGGAAACAGGAATGTGGAGCTTCACAGGTAAGGGCTTTCACAGTGGCCTCGACCTGCCCCAGCAGACTCCATCTGTTTATCGTGGCGCCAGATGAGACCGTCTCCACTTCTCACCAGGACCCGGTCTCCTTCCAAGTTCCGCACGGAGCTCGCCCAGGGCCTCCCGACCCGGTCAGCTCTTCCCAAAGCGGAGCCAGGAGCCAGGAGGGCCTCGAGCAGCCCCTCCTGAAACAGCGCCTGCCTGGTGCCACCGCGAGGTGAGTCAGAGGGTGAAACTAAAACCAAGCAAGGAGGTTTTCGTCTCATGTCGCTGCACCCCGCGAAGCCAGGGGATGGCATCTGGAGGAGGGCGGTCTCGTGGACTGAGCCCTTCGCCAGCGGGATCCCATGTGGGAGGTGGAGCCCGAGAAGCGGTGGCTGGGTCGTGAGGGCAAGCTCCTCAGGCGTGGGCTCCTGTCCCCATCACGGGAGTGGGTCCGTGAGGCAGCACGTGTCTCTTGTGTCTGCCTCCTTTCATGCCACGCAGTCATTTTGAGACTTCTTGGTGGTGGTGTGTGTGTCAGTCGGTGGCCATTTTTATTTCTGGGTGGTGTTTTATTGTGTGACTATACCATGGTCAGTGTATCCATTTCAGTAGCTGTTGGGTTGGTAGATATGTGGGTTGTTTCCTGACATTGGTGTTTTCCAGGACCTAATTTGGAAAATGGTGTTGCGGAGGACATTACAGAAACACACGTGTGCACACTCAGAACCCACAGCAGTGCACGTCAAGGCTCCCAGTGGAAGCTGCCGGGAAGGGTGCTCACATTCAGTGTTTCTCCAGACTGGTGCACATCGAGGGAGATCTGTAACCTGGGGAGACATTTTATGCAACAGAGGAGATGCTCTTACATCCAGTGTCAAGGTGCACGGTGCATCCAGTTCATTTGGTCATTTTCCCTGGAGAAAACTAAAAGTATTTTTTCACATAGGCTTCAAAAACTATGCAAATTGTTTATACCAAAACATATGCCGCAAAGAATAGTAAACGTGAAAATAAAAAGTCAAAAGAAAAGCCAAAGAAGAAAGCAAATGTGCCAGTGGTAAAGGGAAAAATAATTTCTGGAATTGAGCTTAAAGTTTGTCTTGGCTCTTCGTGGTCAAGAAACCAAACCAGAGACGCTGTAAGCCACACAATTCCTGCTACCACTGACACAAAATATACGATGTCCTTCAGGAGAGATGAAGTTGTCACTGTAATAAAATGTGTGTGAAGAAGCAATTTTTCAGTTCAGCAAATACATTTGAAAAACTCAACTGGCCATCTGGGAGATTGGCTGGCTTTTCATCACTGAATCACCCAACTGTTCTGTCAGCCAGCATGCATTGCCCCTCGCATCTTGGGGTACGGGTGCGTCCTGATGGGGACATGTGACTCCAAGCTCAGAAGCGTCGGAGAGAAGGACTTGGGCTGTTTTATGCTGGGGCATATATGAGACCAGTAAAACGTGGCGTAAAATTTCACAATGAAAACTCTTTTTTATATGACCCAGAAAGAATCTGGATTTTAAGATTGTACACAAAGGTTAAGAATGAGAGCACGTTAAAGCCTCAAAACTGTCTGGATGTTTCATTCTTACACTTCTTTGAGAGTTTTAGCTAGAATTCTGTTGCTTTCTTTCAGACCACAGGTTTTTTTTTCCCCCTCTAATGTCATGATAGATTAAAAGACCTTGAAGTTTTGGCCTGTGTAAGGGCAGCAAAGGGAAAGCCATAAAGATGATTTTCTTCTTGAGAAAATGGAAATGACCCAGAAACAGGTCAGGAACTCGGAGAAGCTGCATGTGTCCACTCCACTTTTATTTTTTTCCCCTCGATTAACAGAAAATGTTAGGGATATGGGAAAACAGAAATTTAGCTATGTAGTTTATTTATTTATGTTTCTCTTTAGACTGGTAGAAAACGTCACTGAAAATGTCTTCCATAAGTGGCCTCAAGGGGTGTTTTTGAAATTTTCCTCCTGTAGATTCTACCGACGTTTTGTGGATTGTGACACTTCATAAATGATATCACTTATAGCTGGTTTATAGATTTTACCCTAATGATCAGAAAATACCACAGAGCATAATTAATTTGTTGTGATAGCATCTGGTTATAAGATACTTGATGGAAAAGATAGTAACTGAATAGGGTGTTATGATGAAGTTGCATCTCATATAATTGACTGATTTGTTCATCATTGAAATTGTGTTTAGTGACTCATCATCTAATATGACAGTAGGCCACGCGTTCTATTTATCTTAACTAAAATGTTATTTTTATTAAAACAAAGAAATATACCCTATATATCCGTCAGAAATCTGGTCACAAGTGATATAAGCCTTAACTCTAGCTGGTTCAAAAAAGTAAAGGAATCGTTGGGACACAAAGGAGGACAGCAAGAGAGAAAAAGAGGGACACCTTGGCAACAAGACCAAAAAAGCCCAAAGTGGCAACACACGTCCTTCCCTATCAGAAGTTACTTTAAATGTGAGTAAATTAAACTCTTTGGCCAAACAAATAAAAAGTGGCCGAACGAATGAAAAGCAAGGCTTAACTCTAAGGCTACCTACAAGAGGCTTGCCTTTGATGCGGAGGCACACAGAAGCTGAAGCGAAGGGATGGAAAAGGGTATTTCAGGCAGATGGGAACCGAAGGAGAGCAGAGTGGCCATACGCATGTCAGGCGAAGGAGACTTCAAGTCAGAATCGTCACAAGAGGCAATGAAGGACATTATGCAATGATAAAGGGTCAGTTCGCTCAGAGAAATAGCACATACGAGTGCATGATTCCTTCAGAAGGGATGTACAGAAAAACATATACACATTTTAAGAAAGGAAAGTTGTAATTCTCAACAAGATGAATACAAGTCACAGTTGACTCCTGCAATGACAAGAGGCGCTCACAGTGGTTCCCGTCAGCATCCACTTTTGATTATGGCAAACAGTCCTGAAATGGGTGCACATTCTTGGTGCCCCGATATGTAGACACTTGATAGGGCAGCACTCAAATCGATGAGGCAAATGTTGACAGAACTGAAGAGAGGAGCCAGCAGTCATAGAAGGTTTCGACAACACTGTACTTCCAAAAACGGGTGGAACAACTAGTTAGAAAATCAGTAAGAGAAGATGGAGCTTGAATTAACACTTCATACCCAGTGAACTTAATCGCCGTATTCAGAACATTCCATCCAGGGGTGGCAGAATACACAGTCTTCTTAAGTGCGCATGGAATGTTGTCCGAGACACCATAGTAGACCACAAAGCAAGTCTTAACAAATTTAAAAAGATTGAGATCATATCAAGTATCTTTTCTGACCACAATGGAATAAAAGTAGAAATCAGCCGCAGTAGGAAAACTAGGAAATTCACAAATGTGTGAAGATGAAACAACATACTCTTGAACAGCGAACGGGTCACAGGAGAACTCTAAAGAAATAGCTTAAAAATCATGAAATGAACAAAAATGAAAACACAGTATACTAAAACCTGTGGAATACAGCAAAAGTGGAACTAAAAAGAACATTTTAATATAACAGTCAACACCCACATTAAAAAAGAAGAAAAATTTCAGACCAACAACCTAACTTTATGCAAAAAGGAACTAGAAAAAAAGAACAAAATTCCTTTTTTACACTAAAATTGACTCCCTCCCTCCTTTTTACACTAACCCAAAGTTGATATAAGGAAGGAAACAATAAAGATTAGAGCAGAAATAAATAAAATAAGGAATAGAAGCTGGACGCAGTGGTATGCACCTGTAGTCCCAGCTACGTGGGAGGCTGAGGTGGGAGGCTCAGTTAAGCCCAGGAGTGTGAGGCCAGCCTGGGCGATGTAGTAAGACCCTGTCTCAATCCATCAATCAATCAATAAGAAAACAGAAAAACAATAGAAAAGAATCAATGAAACTAAGCTGGTTTTTTAAAAAAGATCAGCAAAATTGGCAAATCCTTAGACTAAGAAAAAAAGAAGACTCATAATTAAAATCAGATATGAAAATGGAGACATTACAACTATTGCCACAGAAATCAAAAGGATTAAAAGAAGCTACTAAAATAATCATAATTATAAACAAGTCGAGTAACCTAAGACGAAATGGATAAATTCTTACAAACATGCAACCTATCAAGACTGATTCACGAATAGAGAATTTGAGCCGTAACTAGTAAGGAGATTGAATGAATAATCAAAAACTTTCCAATAAAGACCCAGGACCAGATGAATTCTACCAAACACTTAAAGAAGAATCAACACCAATTCTCCGAAAACTCTTTGAAAATATTAAAGAGGAGGGAGGAAATAATCTCAACTGAAAGGACAGGCCGAGAGCGGGAAACGCATTTGTCTTTACTCTTCTTCCTAAATCTTAACACGATGATGAGAAAGTGGAAGCTATGCTTTGGGAGAAACGCACACTTTAGGTAAAATTAACTTTGCCGACTTTGTCTTTTCAGAAACAGACTTCCTGGTGCCAGGTATCAAAGGTATCTCATGCAACAATCCAGCTTGCCTAGAGTCAAGGGAATTTACAAGGCCTAAGACATCATGCATTGGGCAAGGATTGTAGAAGTCACGAAACTAGTAATTACAAAAGCTCTGACTGCTCAGAGGGAGAGCAGGTGGGATTCGATCTTCCAGTAAACTGGGCCCTATCTACAGGGAAGCCAAGCATCCCCCGAAGCGACCCACTGGGAATGTCTAGGAGATAAGGGGAGGTGCCCCCTCCACTAGCTCCAAGGAATGTTGTTCGGGAAGGTGCAGGAAGATTAGAATCCTTGCCACGCCCTTCTCTAGGGGCTGTGATCATGTGGGCGGACATCAGTGGCTCTCTGTGTCACAGGTTCTCCAAGACATCCACAGGTGGTCGAGAAGGGAGTCACAGCAGTCACGGCAGTCACGTGCAGCATCTCCAAGAAAAGGATTTAAGCCAGGACTCTGGGGGCTACGCTGCCACAGTCACCTAGAGGGCAGGCCCACTCCCTGTCTGTGGGGAGTGGACTTTTCTTAACGAAATCTTTTCTTCTCTCCCCTCTGTGTGTCGCAGTTCTTTGCAACCTCCTCGGCTCTCTGGGTTGCCGGCGCGCACCTCCGGCTTGCCGGCCTGGCAGTGCAGCGCGCCTCTCCGTCTCTCCACCCTCACCCGGTCCCTGCCACACCCTAACAGCGACCTGGCGTTATGAGCTACCCTGTCCCAAAGCCAAAGAGACTACAAAAAAAGAAAACCACCGGCCAATTTTGAAAATGAATATTGATGCAAAAACCATCAACAAAATACTAGCAACCTTAATTCAACAGCACATTAAAAGGATGACACCCATGACCAAGGGGGATTCATTCCTAGAACGCAATGTTGCTTGAACAACAAGTAAGTCATTGTCCTAAACCAGACTCCTGTTTTGTCCCCAAACCTGTTTTCCCCTGGGGTTCCCAATCTCAGAAAACGGCGGCACCCTTCATCCTCCTGCTCAGGCCCCAACCCCACCCCATCCTCAACGTTGGCCGGCCTTTCACACTGGACGTCTGACCTGCCGCAAACCCTCTCAGACCCTTCCCCTCATCTCTGTGCTAGCCCTCAGGACGACATCATGTCTCTCTTCTGGCCTGGCCCTCCACAGGGGAGCAGGAGCAATCCTTTAAAGTCCAAATGCGACTGTGATGCTCTTTTGTTCAAACCTGTCCGGCCACTTCCCAGCACACTTAGAATGAGATGGTGGCCAGCCTGGTGCTCCCTGCCTGGTTGTTTGCCACCTCAACCCCCGACACCTCGCTGTGTCACTGGGCTCAGGGAACCCGCCTCCTTCTAGGGGCCTGGGGGAGGCCGCTTGCGCTTCCACTTTGGGACTTTGGCATCTACACCCCAGCCCTCCACTCCGCGGACCCATCCCCCGCCCAGATCTCAGCATTTGCTGATCCTGGGTCTAGAATATTTTTCTCCCAGACATCTACAGGCTTGACGCCCGCACTACATTCAGAAAAACTGGCAGAGGGGTCTTTCAGAACACCTTGCATACAGTAGCACCCCATCAGTCTTTCACCATTTTGTTCTGCTCCATTTTTCTTTGTTATCCTGTTACTTTGTGTGTAATTAAATGAGATGAGGGGCACAGAAAATTAAAAATTTTTGTGTGTTTTGGTAGATCTCTGCAGTGTCTGAAAAAGCGCCTGATACTTAGTAGATGCTTAATCAATGCTGAATTTCGTGAGAGAGTGGCTTTCGCGTTCCCACCTTTCACCCCAGAGCAGGTGTGGACGAAACAGAGCGCGGAGAATGCAATAGTCAGAGGCAGCAGCAGATGGCGCCATAAAGAAAGGGTGAGTACTACATTTTGGCTAAAATTGAGGTGCCGATCAGGGACCATTGGTTTTGCAGAAAGCAAGCGATGCTTGCTGTAAGGCATCACTGCTCCCCTGGTCTGGCCCTCGCCCTCAACCTGCAGGAAATCCTAGTGTCAAAGCCTATTTCCCAGGACCAGGAGAACTGAGCTGTGGATTTCCCTCAGTCACTCAAAGCGGGGGATGGGTCCTAACGTCCTCAGCCTTTCGTGCGTGATTCTCCGAAGGAAGGATCCAACACATCCTCCAAGGGTTCCTTGAGAAGATCTCGTCCCAGAACTTTGCAAAGTCTTGGTGGTTGTGAATGTGGTGAGCGTGGGTGGTGCGGGCATCTTTAGAGCCCTTCTTGATGGTGAAGACGCGTGTGTCTTGATTCGACTTTTTAAAACTTTTTGTGGTTAGTCCTTCTGGGGGACAAATGGAAGGAGTGTGTTTGGGGGGTAAGACTCTTCCCCTTTGCAAAGCCATTGTTTTATAATCCAGAAACAGTTTGGTGTGATTTCTCCAGCGAGAGAATGAGGGGAAAGGGCGAGGCTCAGACCCTCGTGCTGTTTAAAAAACTCACCTCCCCTTCACAGGATGCTGCCGGATGGTTCGCACCAAAAAAAGAGCATGCATAAAACAAGAAGAAATCACAGGAACGAAGAAACAAAGCCTTGGAAAGGAAGTCACATCCTCATTTTCACTAGTAAAACATAGTAAAGTCTATCAGGGCTAGAACAAAAAATCAAGAACTAACCATATAGGTGTGTTATTTCACAACATGACGACAAAGACCAAAAGACCCAGCCAAGAGAACGGAAATCGCCAACCTCACCATCTATGGTGACCAAATGTCCAGGTTTGCCCTGGACGGTCAGCCCACATCTTGGGAAATCCCTCAGTCCTAGAGGTCCCAGTTTTTCGTGATGGGTAAGGAAGGTTGAGGGGGAAGTACAAAACCCATAGGACATCTTAAAAAACAGGAGCTGAAAGCAGCACAGTTTTCAGGGTCAGAGGAGTGCCACCCAGGTCCCTGCTTTCCAAGGCCACAGCCACGAACGTTGATCCCGTGACTTGCGGGTGGGTGTAATAGGCCGGTGAGTGAATGATGTGATTTAGTGTGCAACAGTTCAGGGAAGGAGTCGAATGATTCTACTCTAATGGTACAGAAAAAAGCATGTTGTTATTTTCTATCAACTACAGGCAACCTCGCTTTAATTCTTCCTAGTGTACATCCTCCTTCTTAAAACATGTACATGTACTGTCTTAAGAATACACAATACTATGGCCTACAGAGTTTGTTAAATTTAATAAAGAGCTAAAATAAATGGATGTATCAGAGAATAGGAAAACATGAAATGAATGTTTTATGTTCCTCACACATATTATTTGTTTAATTGGTCCTACTACTAATTACCACTGTTAACTATTTCCATTGCTTTTGTTTAAATAATGGATTTATCATTTTTGTTTTGTTTGCATAATAACGTTTATGTAACAGAAAAGTAAATAATATAGAATAACATGTAATTTAGGCCAGGCACTGTGGCTCATGCCTGTTATCCCAATACTTTGAGAGGCAGAAGGGAGAGGATTGCCTGAGCCCAGGGTTCAAGACCAGCCTGGGCAACTTGGTGAGACCTCGTCTCTACAATAGATCAAAAAATTAGCCAGGTGGCGGCACAGGCTTGTAGTTCCAGCCACCCGAGAGTCTGAGCAGAAGGATCATCTAAGCCCCACAGGTTAAGGCTGCAGTGGCCATGATCACACCAATGCACTCCTGCCTGGGCGACAGAGTGAGACTCTGACTCAAAAAATAATAGTAATTAAATAAATAGTATAATATATAATTTTAAATAAATACTCATTTTTCTCATTTTACATAAAAAGTTAAAGTCACCCAAGCTTGCTCTCTGGTAATGTGGTCACCCTCATCTGGGGAGGGAATAGAGGGATGGGGAGGAAGGGGTTCCTTCAGTTTTCCCTTTTTATTATGTACGTACATTATTTTGTTTAAACTTAAACTTTTAGATGTACCGTGGTTTAAGAAGCAAACTCTCTAAACCCAAATTTCACAAGAAGTATGATCCTTCAAAACAGGGAAGATGAAGATCAAGTGAACGCATTTGTTCAGAGACTAGGATCAATGTGCTGGTCAAAGCTAGAAAGTAAAAATAGAGATGCTGAAATAAGGAGAAGAAAGAATCAGTAAGTAGAACAGAAATCAGAGAACTATAAACCAACAGGCCAAGCAGACAGACCAAACTAAAACAACTGATTAACTCAGGAAAACAAAGTCTGACTACATGAAAATTAACAGACTGATCAATTAAAAGTTGATACATTTGACTGACTAAAAATTTAAAAATATAGTGCTGCAGAAGAAATGATATAATGTAATACAGGAAATGCATCGGGAAGCAAATTTGCAGCATCTGCAATAAACAAGTAGCAGAAGATGTGAAGAATTCTTACCCGTCAGTGAGACAAAGGCAGTCCAACAGACAAATAGACATGTTAGTCTCCAACGAGGAAACCTCATGACTCCACCACTGAATAGACACTCAACCTGACTAATAATTGGGGAAACACAAAATGAAGCAAAAGGAGAGCCACTCTAATCCATTCGATTGGCCACATGTTTTAAAGGCATTTAGAATATTAAATGACAACTGGGATACGAGAAAGCAGAGACTCTCATCTTGCTGTGGCAGCACAAATGGGTGGAACCCCTCAGAGCAGCATGGCAACAAGCAGAAGAGTCAGGAACACCCTTTCCTTATGACCGGGCAGCACCCACAAAGCCCCTTTGCGTGCGTGCCCGCAGAGACACGCACAGACGCGTGTTTATCGCAGCAGTGCTGTCAATAAGGGGAAAAAACCCTGGAATATCCACAACCGTCTGAAGTGAGGAAAGGATGAATAAGTTATAGCCACACAACGGGATGTGGCAGTGAGTGAAAGAATCACCCAGAGCCACGTGCAAAAATTCCACAAAAGTACAATGGAGGAAAATGTGGTTCCAAAGTGAAACATAAGGAAGGAGGACCATTTATGTAGGTTTCAAAGTGAACTTTTAATTGAAGTAGTGGTGTAAATACTAAGCCATGCAAAATAAGATTTTGCAGACAAACAAAATAAGGCTGGAAAAAAGGCGCCAAATTCAGGAAGGATGCCGAGGAAGGAGGCTCAACAACGAAAGACGGAGGCTCCAGCTTGATCTCCAGTGTTCTAATCTTTAAAACTAGATGTATCTGAAATAAAATGTCTAGATTTGTTTTTCTGTGTAGTGGGTGCAAAGGTGTTTATGACGTTCTCTGTATTTCCTGTAATTTTTAGTTTCTCAAAGTTAAAAAAATAGAGAGAGAATATGACATGCTGTGAGATTCCTCAAAATGATGAGAATATAAGATGCTAGTAGGCATTTTATTAAGACACACTATCTCTCTGGGGTGAAAGAGTGACTTGACGTCTTCCAAGTCAAACAACGCAAAACAACTAGCCTTTGAGAGCCCTCAGAAAGAACACGTGCTGAGGCTGGGCGTGTTTGGCTGGACTTCCCCCGAGAAAGCAAACGCTGAGCTAAAGTGGGAGGGGGTTTTCTGCTGGGACGTGATTCCAGAGAGCAGAAGTGGGGGACTGTGGAGACGGCAACAGGAGAGGAAGGGGCTCCGCACAGACGAGTCTCAAGTGGCTCAACACCGTGGGCGACTCAGGCCAGGTTCTGCCAGGACTCTCGGCGGCAGGAAGCGCCCCTGGTACATTCTCCCTCAGCGCCTGTCCCCCAAGGACCAGGGGTTTCAGTGACCCCTCAGATGCCAAGGCCCTCCTTCCGTGGGTGCCAGAGCTTCCCACCGTGCCCTCCAAGCCCTCGGGCAGAAGGCTGGGGATGGCTGCAAGGTCTTCACAGGCTGCCGGTCACCCCTGCCTGGGGCCGCCAGCCGGTGGAGAAGGCGGAGGGGGGGAGGCGGGAGGCACAGCACCTCATACAAGGAGAGCATTTGTGACTTGAGAACCAACCTGAGCCGGGCCCGGTGGCTCAGCCTGTCATCCCATGCCTTGGGAGGCTGAGGTGAGAGGATAGCCTGAGCCTGCGGGTTCGAGACCCGCCTGGGCAGCTTGGCGAGCCCTCATCTCTACTATAAATCAAAAATGAGCCGGGTGTGGTAGCGTGCGCCTGTAGTTCCAGCTACTCGAAAGGCGGAGGCTGAAGGATCGCCGGAGCCCAGCAGGTCGAGGCTGCGGTGGCCGGGAGCGGCCCCTGCACTCCAGTCTGGGCGACAGAGTGAGACTCCAACTCAAAAAAAAAAAATAAAAGAACCAACTTAAGCTGAAAGAGTAAGGATATCCAGTCCAGCTTCAGTGGGCAACACGGTTAGTTCCATGTTTTCGCTATTGTGAAGAGAGCTGCAACAAACATACGTGTGCAGGTATCTTTTTGGTAGAATGATTTGAGTTTCTCCGGGTATATTCCCAATAGGGGAATTGCTGGGTCATAGGGAAGGTCAATTTCTAGTTCCTTCAGAAATCGCCACACTGTCTTCCAACGAGGTCTGCATTCCCACCAGCAGTGTAGAAGCATTCCTTTCTCTCCACATCGTTGCCAGCATCTGTTGTTGTTTGTTTTATTAATGACGGCCATTCCTACAGGGGTTAGGTGGTAACTCAATGTGGTTTTGGTTTGCATTTCTCTGATGATCAGTGAGGCTGAGCACTTTTTTGTGTGTCTGTAGGCCGCCCGTATATCTTCTTTTGAGAAGTGTTAATTCATGTCTTTTGTCCACTATTTTTTTCTTTTGAGTTGGAGTCTCACTGTGTCGCCCAGACTGGAGTGCAGGGGCCGCTCCCGGCCCCCGCAGCCTCGACCTGCTGGGCTCCGGCGATCCTTCCGCCTCCGCCTTCCAGGTAGGTGGAACTACAGGCACACGCTACCATGCCCGGCTAATTTTTTGATTTATTGCAGAGGTGAGGTCTCGCCAAGTTGCCCCGGCGGGTCTCGAACCTACGGGCTCAGGCAATCCACCTCAGCCTCCCAAAGGTGTGGAATTACAGGCTGAACCACCGAGCCCGGCTTTTTGTCCACTTTTTAAAGGGGCTGTTTGTTTTTTTCCTTTCGGCGCGTTTGAGTTCCTTGTAGATCCTAGATGTTAGGCCTTTGTCAGATATAAATATACACAATGGAATATTATGCAGCCATGAAAAAGGACAACTACATGGACTTTGCAGCAAATTGGATGGAATTGGAGTCGATCACACTCAGTGATTTATCACAGAAACAAAGAACTGAGCTCCATATGTTCTCACTCATAAGGGGACCTTGAACAATTATGAGGCTGTGGGAAGGCGATTGGCAGTAGCGGAAAACTGTCAGGGGAAGCGGGGGTGGGACTGGCAGTTGGGGGAAGCTGCTGGGGGAGGGAGGGGCGTGCCTCATCAACCAGCGTCCCCGCCCGATTGATGTTTGCATACCTAGCCCTGAACTGTACCCCGCAACTTCATAATAAATAAATAAGTTAAATTTGAAAAAAGAAAGAAAGAGTCAGCATAGAGGTTAGGCACTAGGAATTGCTCCCGGGCTTAAGGGATGAGAGCCGCCAGCAAGAGTCATTCACGAGGAAAGCCTGGCTGACTTGCCTGCTTCAGGAAAGATCTCTCTGCAAGGACAGGCATGAGTGGGAGGAGGAGGGGAATGTCCCAGACATGCCAACAGTTCCGAGAGTTCGGTTCCGTCTCAGCTGCGGACTCTTCTTTCCTCCCCGCCGGGGCCCGCTTCCCCCTCTTCCTCCCTTCTTTCCCCACACTCCTCTCCAGTCCCTTTTAAATGATAGTTTCCTCTCTCTGCTAAGCCGTGTCCTGAATCCTGTTCAAGTTATCCTCAAATTCATAGTGGAAAGTAGAGCAGCACCTGGATATTTTCTCTCAGAGATACTTCGAGGCATGGAAGGCAGATGTTTCGTCGGATTCCCTCCCCAGTCAGTGGTACTGGAAAGAAATCGTGGGCGGAAAGTCAGTTTTCCTCATCTTCAGCAGAAAGACTATTTCAACGTGAAATCCGTTTCTTTTATGATTAAAATCATTTGATTTTAATACATTTTTAATGTCACCGATGTAGTTTTTCATCATATATAGTTTCATGATGCCTTCCACATACTAAACTGTCTCGATCCGTTTGATTTGGGTACATTTTGAAGCTTTCCATGTGAAATGACACACACGAATTTTACTTATGAATATCGTATTTAAATATCATCGTGATCTAGAGAAACAAGTGAGAATAAAGGGTGGGTTATAAGAAAAAGTAAAACTCATCCTACGGTCATAAAAGTGCAAAGATTCAAACTCATTTAAAATTATATTCTGCATAGCTAAACAAAACAACAAACCCCCAAACAATACACACACACACACACACACACACACACACACACACACACACACACACACCCCTACCTGCTGACTTCCACATTTAATCCTAGCGAAATGGCCAAGGCAGGACAGAAGTTATATACACAAATGCCTTTTCTACCCAGACAGGTAGCCTGAGTAAATCAGGCAGTCACGGGGAGTCCTGGAGGCTGCAGTCGACTGCAAAGCCCCTGCCACACCCAGAGAATCTTCTTCATTTTGTCTTTCCTTTTGGAATGGGAAGAGCCTTCAGTAGGAATAGTGTAGGGAAGTTCAAGGCATGTACAAGTGAATGAATTTGTAAGTTGGGTGATTCATGGGCGAGAACTGTGGGAAAATGTAGGGGCTTGCAAGACAACCGCCATTGCTATTACACGAGACCAGAAGACTGCTTCATTGTACGAGGTACCTGCTAGTCTCAGAAGCTCTAAATGTCTGTAATGAATTGAAACTATACTTGCATGAAGTTCCTAGCTCAGAGGGGAAACTCGGGTGTAGCGATGATCCCCACAACACTGGAAAGAAAAGAGCTTGTCGAGTCTCGGTCTGAGTGTTTGCTCCAACCGAAGGGCAGCATCTCTGTCCTGACCACCCCTCTGACCACTCTGGGTTCCCGTGCATAGAGCACATTTTCACAGGTGCATCCTTTCTGTCGTTCTGGCTTCCATTTAACTTATTTCCAGAAAAGTCCAGGCATCATTTTATCTGCAAGACGAGGAGACAGCATCTTGTGTCTTGTCTTAGTCACGGACACTAGACAGGTTTTATTTCGGGTCATCATTCATTTGAGAACACAAAGAGAACTTTGACCTTAATCCATTTGGTCTGGTTTTTAAAAGGAGGAGCACCTTGTGCTTACTTCGAAGGTGTTTTTGACTTCAGGCTTGATGAAATAGAACATTTGTTCCAGACAAAAAACTCACCTGGAAGGCAGCATGGAGGAGATGACAAGACGTCTTGGGCGTGGAGTGCGTCTCGGCCACTTACCACCCCATGACGTTGAGCCAGTTACTTTTCCTCACTAAGCCCCAGTTTCTTCTTATCAAGCACGTGCCTCAACATCCTTCCTTGGCTTCCTTAGCATTGGCTACACTTTTATAAGTAGTACTGATTTTTAACCCTTGCTGGCCACTGAATTCACCTGAGAAGCCCAGGTCTCACGATCAGACAGGGGGATTTTGAAAGCTCCCAGGTAATTCCCAAAGGCAGCCATAGTTGAGAGCCCACTATGTCAAGTCTCTTCATTTGAAGCAGCTGATGTGAATTCTAGTCTCTGCTCAGATCCTGGACATCGTTGTTATTTTTTTTTATTTTAGCTGTTGAATATAATATAGGTGATTTGTGAGAATCCGGATTCAAAATAGTGGGCCCACTAAGTAGTTTTGACAAACAGAAGGAGAGAGTGAACAAAACAGTGACAAAGGGGTTGGAGGGTGAAGGGTAAATGGCCCCTATTTAACATCTATGCAGCTTTGTGACTTGGTTAGATGTCTTCATTCATTTAGTGTTGCTATAAAATAATACCTGAGGCTGGGTAATTTATATAGAAAGCAGGTGTATTGGGCTTCTAAATCTGGAGGCTGAGAAGTTCGAGATTGGGCAGCTGCATGTGGTGAAGCCATCATGGCAGCACAAGGAAGTGGTGGCCTGGCCAGTCCCACAAAACGTTGTCATCCTAGGCCTCTGGGCCTGTGAGAAAACGGGTAGCCTCAAAGATCTTTGAAATGTCTTCGAGGTCTTTTTCTAAATGCTTTGGGATGTTAGCACCTGACTCCTTTTTATCTGTACTAATATCTTTAGCAAAGGATCTTGGTGTGGCTGAACCCCTGAATTCCTCTCCTGAACATCCTCTTTCATTCTCTGCCACATGGCCTGGTTATGAATTTCCCAAATACTACACTCTGCTTCCTTTTCAATTATAAATTCTACTTTTAGTTTATCCCTTTGTTGCCATAACTCAGCATAAACTGTTAAAAGTAACCAACTGCTTCTTCATTACTTTGCTGACTAGATATTTCTTCTGCCAGATATCTTAGTTCATCATTCTTTTTTTGTTTGTTTTTTGTTTTTTATTATATCAGTAATTTTTATTTTATTTTATTTTGTTTTTTTAATAATCAATATTTTTTATTATGATATTGTGGGGTACAGTTAAGGGTTAGGTATACAAATATGCGTTGTTCAGGCACCCTTGTTGATAAGAGGTGTCTCCCCGTCCCCAGACAGATATTCACTACCGTTAATCCCATCTCCCCCCGCCATAGTTTCCCACCACCGTCAGTCATTTTCTTATAGTATTACGTTGGATGTTCAAGGTCCACTATATGAGTGAGAATATGTGTACTCGGATCTTTGTTTCTGTGAGAGGTCACTCAGTATTATAGACTCTAGTTCCATCCAGGTTGCTGCAAATTCATGATTTTGTTCTTTTTTATGGCTGCGTAGTATTCCATCATGTATATGTACCACATTTTTTAATCCAGTCCTCTTTTGATGGACAGTGTGGTTGATTCCAGATTCTTGCTATTGGGAACAATGCTATGGTAAACATACGTGTGTAGGTATCTTTTTAATAGAGTGATTTGAGTTATTCAGGGTATCTTCCCAGTAGGGGGATTGCGGGGTCATATGGGAGGTTGATATTTAGAGCTTTTAGGAATTGCCACACTGCTTTCCACAGAGGTTGCACTAGTTTACACTCCCACCAACAGTGTAGAAGTGTTCCCTTTTCGCCACACCCTTTCCCAGCAACTGTTATTTTTTGAGTTATTGATAATTGCCATTCGGACTGGAGTTAGGTGGTATCTTAGTGTGGTTTTTATTTGCATCTCCCTGATAATTAGTGAGGTTGAACATTTCTTCATGTGTCTGTTGGCTGCTCGGATGTCTTCCTTTGTGAAGTGTCTGTTCATATCTTTTGCCCATTTTATAATGGGGCTGTTTGTTTTTTTCTTTTCAGCACATTTGAGTTCTTTGTAGATCCAAGATGTTACACCTTTGTCAGACCTGGAGTTGGCAAATACTTTTTCCCAATCTGTAGGCTGTCTCCCCGCTCTCTTGATGGTTTCTTTGGCTTTGCAGAAGCTTGTCAGTTTAATGAGGTGACACTTGTCTATCTTCTCTCTTATGGCCTGTGGGTTTTGGGTTTTGTTCAAGTCTCTTCAGTTGAAGCATCTGATGTGAATTCTAGTCTCTGCTCAGATCCTGGACATAGATGTTATTTTTAAAAATTACATGTTACATTTATCCCCCCCAAATACTCATTGAGTGCCTACCACTTCCAGACTCTATGGTATGCTGTAGAGATATATACTTTTGAAGAAATTTCCTGTTTTTAAGAATTTTATTGATTGATTGAGTTGTTGTCTCACTCTGTCACCCAGGTTGGAGTGCAGTGACCACTTGCAGCCACCGCAGCCTCGACCTGCTGGGCTCCAGCGATCCTTCTGCCTCAGCCTTCCAAGTGGCTGGAACTACAGGCATGAGCTACCACGCCTGGCTAATTTTTAAAAATTTATTGTAGAGATGAGGTCTCGCCAAATTGCCGGACGGGTCTCAGACCCACAGGCTCAGGCAATCCGCTCGCCTCAGCCTCCCAAAGCTTTGGGATTACAGGCTGAGCCACCAAGCCCGGCCTGTTTTTAAGAATTTTAACTAATGAGTAGAAAATGCATTTAAAATGGTGTAGACTTGACTTAAATGATGCACATTTTTATCTATAATCATATCTGTAGCTATATATTATTTATCTGAAGATACAGTGTAGGCAATAATACAAGGAAAGGAAATAAAATGTACATGGATTGAGAAGGAAGAAATAAAACTTTCCTTGTTCACAGATGACATGATGCCTATGGAGAAAATTATTAAAAACTGACAAAAAACTAAACAAATCTAGAATTCATAAGTGATCATAGAAAGGTTGCAGGTGACGAAGTTAATATTTACAAATCAATTGCTTTCCTACATACAAGCAGTGAACAACTGGAATTTGAAGTGAAAAACACAACACTATTAACATTAGTACCGGAAGAGAGAAAGCTATAAATCTCAGCTGAAAAAAATCAAAGATGTAAATAAATTGAAAGACAAATCAGCTGGGATCAGTGGCTCAGCCTGCAATCCCAGTGCTTTGGGAGGCTGAGGTGAGTGGATTGCCTGAGCCCGCGGGTTTGAGACCCGTCCGGGCAACTTGGCGAGACCTCATCTCTACAATAAGTCAAAAATTAGCCGGGTGTGGTAATGCACGCCTGTAGTTCCAGCTACTTGGAAGACTGAGGCGGAAGGATCTCCAGAGCCCAGCAGGTTGAGGCTGTGGTGGCTGGGAGCGGCCACTGCACTCCAACCTGGGTGACAGAGTGAGACAACGACTCAAAAAAAAAAAAAAAAAAGACAAATCATGTTCATGGATAAGAAGCCTCCACCAAAATAGTGTGGAATTAGTCAAAGAATAAACATATAGATCAAAGAAACAGAATAGAATGCCCAGAAATAAACCCACAAAAATATATGCAACTGATTTCTGGCAAAGAAGCAGAAGCAATTCAGTGGAGGAGAGGAAAAAATAGTCTTTTTAACAAATGGTGCTGGAACTGGAACTCCACAAGAAAAAAAGAAAAAAGAATCTAGACATTGACACTACACCTTTCACAAACCTTAGCTCCAAAAATGTATCATGGTTCTAAATGTAAAACACAAAATTATAAAACATGTAAAAGATAATATAAGGGGAAACCTAGGGTACTTTGGATTTGGTAACGAAATTTAAGATATAATACCACTCTAAAAATTGACCTTCCATATGACCCCGCAATCCCCCTACTGGGAATATACCCTGAA
>NW_007232079.1:24427-31404 GCF_000164805.1 Carlito syrichta
ACACCTCTTATCAACAGGGCGCCTGAATGAAACGTCATTGTACACCTAACCCTTAACTGTGCCCCACAAAACCATAATAAAAAATACTGATTAATAAAAAGAAAAAAAAAAGATATAATACCAGACTGGGCTCTGTGCCTCGGCCTGTAATACCAGCACTTTGGGAGGCTGAGGTGAGTGGATTGCCTGAGCCCGCGGGTTCGAGACCAGCCCAGGCAACTTGGTGAGACCTCGTCTCTACAATAAATAAAAAATTAGCCGGTGTGGTAGTGCACACCAGCTATCTGAAAGGCTGAGACAGAAGGATCACTGGAGCCCAGCAGGTCAATGCTGGGGTGGCCGTGAGTGTGCCACTGCACTCCAGTGAGACGCTAACTCAGAAAAAAAAAGATATAATACCAAAAGGATGATCTGTGAAAAGAAATTGGTGAGTGGGTCTTCATTAAAATAAAGTCTTTTTCCGCATTTTGGGTGTGCTGGAAAGAAAAAAATATGTACAGTTAGAATCTCTGTGAAATATGCGAAGAGAATGAAAAGACAAGTCACGAACTGGAAGAAAAATCTTTGCAAAGCACTATCTGGTAAAAGACTTGCATCCAAAACATGCAAAGAACCCTAAGAATTCACACTCAAAAACAAACAACCCGATTAAATTGGCAAACTGTCTGAACAGACACTTCTCCGGAGAAGAGACACAGCTAAGAAACAAGCCTAGGACAAGATGCTGAGTTTCATATGTCATCAGGGAAATGCAAATTAAAGCAATAAACAGATACCACTGAACCTCTGTTAGAATGACAAATCCAAAACACTGACGAAATCAAGGGCTGGTGAAGAGGTGGAGTGAAAGGTACTCTCATTCATTGCTTGTGGGAGTGCAAAAAGTGTGATATTTTGGGGGGAAATTTGGCAGGTTTTTTTGTTTTGTTTTGTTTTTTTGCAAAGTTAAGCCTAGCCTTACCACATGACACAGCAACCACCCTATTGGTATTTACCCAAATGAGTTGAAAACTTATGTCCACACATAAACATGCACATAAAAGTTTCAGCAGCTTTCTTCCTAATTGCTGCCCAAACTTGGAAACAACTAAGATATTCTCCAGTGATTGAATGCATACCCAAACTGGTATATCCGTACAATGGAATGTTATTTAGCAGTAAAAGGAAATGAGCTATTCATCCACAAAAAAGAAACGGACTCTCCAGTCACAAAAAACATAGAGGAGCCGCGAACGCACATTGCTTAGTGAAGAAGTCAGTCCGAAAAGGCTATGTGATGTGTGATTTTTAACTGCGTGAGATTTTGGAAATAGCAAAACCATAGTCACAATAAAAAGATCGTGGGTTTCTAGGGGTTCAGGAAGCACAGGGGACAAGGAGAAGATGAATAAAATGGGGCAGCTGAGATGTTTAGGGTGGTGAAACTGTTTTACAATGTGTAGCAGTGGAGACGTGTCATGGTGCAGTCAGCAAAACCATGCAAGGAACAGTCCAAGCGTGAGCCCGAATGTACGCTGCAGACTTCTGCTCATAAGACTGCATCAATATCGGTTCATCCGATGCAGCAGGTGTTCCACCCAAAGCCAAGTGTTGGCAGCATGGGAAACTGCCGGCTGGGCTGGGTGGGGAGCGGAGGCCCCGTGGGAACTCTGCTTACTTCCTGCCCATCTTTCTGCAGCTAAAACTGCCCCGAAGATAACGTGTGCTGATTTTTTAAAAGCCGCAAAAGCATCACAAGCTGCATTTCACAAAATTACTTCTCATGAGAATAGAAAATTTCCAGAAATTGTATTCATGCAATCTTGCTGATCAGAAATAGTAAAATACAAATGGAGGAGTGGGAAGGCACTCACGATCAGCTGCTGCTCTTTGGAGTCAGAAGCTGCCGTGTGCTCTGGTGGAAAGAACTTTAGAGGCAAAATTCTCCTTGAGAGGAGGGTCCTTGACTTTCCCATGGATGGCAAATGTCCAATCTAGACGCATTGGTAGAAATGTTGCCCTGAACGTCTTACTTGGAGTCACTGGTAAGACTGATTCTTGCAGGCTTAACCTCGAGCTGCATAAAAAGCAGGTAAGGTGAGGTAATTTGGGGGACATTTCATGAAAGTCTTTCAACATAGGCTTTATTTTCCTCAGCTGCAAACGGGAGAGAGGGAATGGATGATGTGAAAGCTTCTGCCTAACTGAAATTATTTGAATCTTTGATATTCTGCTCACAGTAGGACAAAGAATTTAAAATATGTTTATGAGATAAGTTTGAGACTTAGTTATTACTCAGAAACAGAACTTGGCATTGCTCGTGAATCAGTCCTTGAAAGTCAGGGATCCACAAACTTTTTCCGTAAAACGTGTGATGGCAGATCTTTAGGTTTTGTGGCCCCTACGATCCATCACAGCTACTGCTCTTGGATGAAAGCAGCCGGAGACAACATCACATGAATGGACGTGGCTGCGTTTCAAGAAAACAGGTAGAGTGGACTATAGTTTGTCAGCAGGTGTTGAAACGGTATGCTGGTCCAAGACAAAAGAAAAGGAGAAATAAAGGAAGGAAAGCAAGAAAAACGGAAGGTGAGAAGGCGGGTAGGAAGGTGACAGGTGCTGTGCGATGTTCATTCACTTAATCATCTGGTCCTACAACAAAGATTTTTTTTTTTTTTTGAGTTGGGGTCTCACTCCGTCGCCCAGACTGGAGTGCAGTGGCCGCTCCCGGCCACCGCAGCCTCGACCTGCTGGGCTCCGGCGATCCTTCCGCCTCAACCTTCCGAGTAGCCAGAATTACAGGCATGCGCTACCACGCCTGGCTGATTTTTTGATTTACTGTAGAGATGAGGTCTCACCAAGTCGCCCAGGCGGGTCTGGAACCTGCGGGCTCAGGCAATCCACTCACCTCAGCCTTCCAAAGCGCGGGACGACAGGCTGAGCCACCGAGCCCGGCTACGACAAAGATTTTAAGCATCTGTGTTCAGGCACTTATGCTAAGCACTAGAGATCTTTTGAAAAATGATAAAAAGTTGATAAAAGTGATAAAAAGTTGAATAAGAAAGAGTCCCTGCCCTCAAGGTGTGTATGGTCTAGAAAGAGGATATATTTATGCAATAATCATGATAACGAGTCCACGCACTGAGACCTCCCCAGAAACCCCAACAAGCATGATAGCCCCTGGCTCCCCAGTCACACCTGAAACCCTAAATGGCAGCCAAGGGGACCGACAAGCTCTTGCTTGCTGAGGAGGGCGTGAAGAGTGTGGCTGGGGCTTTCCGTGTGTCAACAGGCAGTGAAATGAATTGTAAGGCTACAGAGGGCGGCGTGAGGAGAAGAAAAGGAGAAAACGAATAGGAAAGAACCCCTGGAAGAAACACAGCTCACCCGGGATGAGATGAGGTTTCTGTATTGCTGTGTGCCACGTGGATTCTCCTCGGCCCCCCCAGCCGGCATCAGGGGACCACGCATTTACCATTCATATGTTGTGAAGCAGCATCTGTCTTGGGAGATTCCAAAAAAGTGTGCGTGTGTCCTCACAGCTGCTAGAGGGAAAGACCACAGAAGTCTGCCCTCCTGATCTCCCCCCAGCCCCCGGAGACACGTAATCTGCTCTCCATCTTTGGGATGTCATTATTACAAACGTCGCTTTAGAAGTGGAATCACACAGTACGTGACCTCTGAGACTGGCTTTTTTTCTCTCAGCGTAGTTCCCCGAGAGCCCTCCAAGCTGTTGGGGGACGATCAGTTGATTCCTTTTGGTCATTGAGTAACAATCTGCGGTGTGGATGTCCCCACACCTGGTCTAACCTCTTGCCCACTGAAGGACGCCTGAGTGGTTTCCAGGTTTTGGCTGCTGCAAGTAGAAATGCTCTAAAGGTGGATGTGTGTCTTCCATGCGTGGTTCACGGATGCTGGTTGCGGGGGCCGAGGAGAATCCATGTGGACATATGCTTTGGCTTCTCTGGGGCACATGATCAGTGGTGCCGACACCGATGGTGTCTACGTGCCTTTTTAATTTGAAAAGAAACTGCCACGCTCTGTTCCGGAGGGGCCGTACTTGCTTCCCTCCCACGGGTTTGAAGCGTCCAGCGTTTCTGCCACCACCCCAGCATTTGGCTGTTCTGAAAGGTGTGCGTCCATCAGTCGTGGCGGCCTTAATTTGCATTTCCCTAATGGTGAGGGATGCTGCATAGGCTGTTAGTAATATGTCTATTCATCGTCTTTTGCCCATTTTCTAATTACATTGTTTTTTAACATACAAGAAGGCTTTTGTATTATCTCATAATCTTCAAACACATTTGACAGTACTCCTGAAAACATTTTTTGGCCTTTATGTTGAGTCTAAGGATTCTTTATATATTTGTGGTATCTTTGGTTTGCAGATTTTTTTTTTTTTTAAATTGGAGTCTCACTCTGTCGCCCAGGCTGGAGGGCAGTGGCACACTCATGGCCACCACAGCCTCAACCTGCTGGGCTCAGGTGATCCTTCCACTTCAGCCACCCAAGTAGCTGGAACTAGCACACCACTACACCCGGCTAATTTTTTGATTTATTGTAGAGATGAGGTGTCGGGAGCCGCAACTCCTAACAGAAGGCAAAGTAAGGGTTACCTGAAAATGGGAAAAACGCTGGCTGGGGCAAGGCCCCAGCTAAAGCGGCTGTGCGGGAGGCAAAGCCCCATAGATCCCATTGACGGGCCCCTTTGATCTCTGGGAGTGTGCCGCATGAGACAGAAAGTGCCCCTTTCTGAGGAAGCATTAACTGACAAGCGAGGATGATGTATTGGTGAAACTGAGGCTTGAGACAGGAATGAGGAACACAGCAAAAGCCCAGCCATTAGAGACGCTAGAGCATGTTTCGTTACCTTCGTCTCCATGAAAAGCAAATCCATTGCGTATAAAGAAAAGAAAAGAACTTTCCCATTCTTTATTTTTAGTGGTTAACAGACCCTACGCTAAAATAACACCTCGGACGGGTAAGATGGAGGAGGAAGCTTGTGAGACCTGAGACAGGTCAATCCTGAGGGCAGCTGCTTTTAAACATGATTTTTAAAAATATAGACATAGTAGATATAAGTTTGTAAGAGTAAAATGACCTAGTAGCATAAGTATAATAATATAGGAGAGAATAGTTAAGTAGATAAAAATAGGACGATGATTAAAAATAATTAGACAAAAAATAATTAAGTAGAAAACAAATATAGGATATAAGAGTATCAAGTATAATTCATATAAAGGTTGTTAAGCATTATTAGATTATGATTCATATAAGCAAATAAGAATAAAGATAGATACATAATAGGAAAGTTTATAGGAAATGACTAAGAAATAATAAAATTAGTTATAAGAAACAATAAAATTAGTTATAAATGTAAACGCCAATATATTACTGCTAAGTTACACGTAAGAATTGTTAGAAATATGATATAAAAGGGGTAAGGGTTGGAAGGTTACAGTTAATTATTTTTAGCAAAAAATAATTTTGTTTCGTTCCTGTCTGTTGGTTTTAACATAATGGAAACAAAAAAAGAATAGGGAGGAACAAATAAATCATTGTAGAACGTTTGATTGTAAAACAGAATGTAAGCTTTTGTGGGCATATGTGTGAGGGGGTTGAGGGTTGAAAATGCCTTATATAAACATGTGAAAATTGGATAAACTTTGGAAGAGTCCCGAACTCGACCCAGGGAGTTGACTTATGTCTTCTTCCTTCGCGGCGTCTGATTCTCTCGCCTTAGGCCCTAACCTTTGTGTTGGAGCTGGACTCTAACAATGAGGTCTCTCCAAATTGCCCAGGCTGGTCTTGAACCCATGGGCTCAGGTAGTCCTCTCACCTCTGCCTCCCAAAGTGCTAGGATTATAGGCATGAGCCACCACGCCTGGCAAATATTTTCTTCAAGTCTGTAGCTTGTCTTTTCATCTTTTTAACAGAGTCTTTTGCAGGGCAAAAGTCTAAAATTTTGGTGAAGTCTCATTTATCAATTTTCCTTTTTATGGGTTGTGCTTTCCAGTTAAGTCTAAGAATTCTTTATCCAGCCCTAAATCCAGGTGACTCTACCATTTATTTTTCCTGAAGGCTTTATAGTTTAACCTTTTACGTTTATGTCTATGATTCGTTTCAAGTTAATATTTATTTAAGGTATGAAGTTTGGGCCTTTTTTTATTTCTATGGATAGCACATTGCTCCAGCACCATTAGTTGGAAAGGCAGTTCTTCCTCTGTTTAATTATGTTTGTGGTGTTATAAAAAATCAGGCCGGGCTCGGTGGCTCAGCCTGTCATCCCAGCACTTTGGGAGGCTGAGGCAAGTGGATTGCCTGAGCCCATGGGCTCGAGACCAACCCAGGCAACTTGGTGAGAACTGTCTCTAAAATAAATCAAAAATTCGCCGGGCGTGGTAGCATGCGCCTGTAGTTCCGGCTACTTGGAAGGCTAAGGCGGAAGGATTGGCTGCGTTAGCCATGAGCATACCACTGCACTCCAGCCTGGGCGACAGAGTGAGACGCCAACTCAAAAAAAAAAAAAAATCAGCTGGACATGCTATATGGACTCTCTATTCTTTCCCATTAATTTATATGTCCACTTCTTCATCAATATTATACCATCTTAACAGTCGTAGCTGTAGTAAGTCTGAACATCAGGCAGAGTGATTCCTCTCACTTAATTCTTTTATTTTTTATTTTTCTTGCTGTGTTCCCCAGGTTGGACTGGAACTCCTGGACTCAAGAGATCCTCCCGCCTCAGCCTCCCAAGTATCTGGGACAACAAGCGTGTGCCACCAAGCCCTGCTCTGCTTTATTCTTCTGTCTTGGTCCATTTGTGTTGCTATGAAGAAATTCCAGACTGGGTAACTTATAGGAAAAAAAAGATCTAGTTGGCTCATGATTCTGCTGCCTGCAAAGTTGGGCATCGGATGAAAGCCTCACGCTGTTCCCACTCAGGGTGGAAGGCGAGGGGAGCCAGTGTGTGCAGAGATGGCAAGGCAAGAGAGGACGGA
>NW_007232079.1:31594-49176 GCF_000164805.1 Carlito syrichta
GACCCTCCCCCACCCTGTGGCCCACACACCTCCCGGCTAGGCCCCACCTCCCACTCGGGAGATCAATTTCAGTGTAGGATTTGGAGGGGACTAATGTCCACACCTCCATGCCTCCTTTTTCAGAATGCGTGTGGCTGTTCCAGGCCCCGTGCCTTCTCTTAGTCTGCAGCAAGTTTTAATCATGAGTGGGTGGTAAATTTTGTCAAACGCTTTTTTTGTGTCAGTTGATAAGATCATAAGACCTTGTTCTTTTCCAAGCCGATTGATCCGTTGACTGGCTTTTTACTATTAAACCAACTTCACTTACCTGAAATAAATCCCAGCGGGTGGTGAGGTGTAACTCCTTGTATTGCCGGATTTGGTTTGCTAGGATTTTTATGACTTTTGCATCTACGTTCTTAAGAAATACTGGTCTGTGGTGTTCTTGCCCCCACTTCCTTGCTCCCTCCCCCTCCCCCTTCCTTCTCTCTCTCTCTCTCCCTCTCTCTGTCTCTCCTCCCACCTTCTTTCTTTGTTTAACTTTGGCATCAGGATTATACTGGACTCTATTTTTCTGGAAGAGAGTGTGTAAAATTGGCATTCATTATTCTTTAAATGTTTGGCAGAATTCTCCAGTGAAACTATCTGGGCCTGGAGATTACTTTTCATAGAGGCTTATAACTTATAAATTAAAATTCTTTAATGATTCATATGACTATTCAGGTGATCTACTTCATCTTGGTTAGTTTGCACAGTTTGTGCTTTTCAAGGAGTTGATTCATCTTTTCTATGTTCCTGCATGTTCACGCATGCACCTGTTCATTGCAGTGCCTTGTTTTATCTTTAGTGACAGCAGGACTGTCGTGATAGCCCCTTTTGTTCTCACATTGGTGAATTGCATAGTCTGTCTATCACTACCAGTCTTCATAGGGGTTTTTCAACTACTAATTTTTTAAAAAATAAGTCAACTTTTTGTTTCACTAATTTTGTCTACTGTTTTTCTGTTTCAATTTCTTTGATATTTGCTTTTATTTTCATTACATCTTCTCTTTTGCTTGCTTTGACTTAATTTAGGTTTTCTCTTCACCTAGATAAGAACTTAGATGATTAACTTGAGATCTTTCTTCTTTTCAAACATAAGCAGTTACTGTTGCAAACTTCCTTCTCAGCCCTGCTTAGCTGCATTCCACAAGATTCAGTGCATGGCATTTTCATTTGTATTCATGTCTCTGTATTTTGAAACTTCCTTTGAAACTTCCTCTTTAGCACATGGATTATTTAGAATCGTGACATTTGATATGCCAAGTTCGGGGATTTTTTAATTGACATTCTATTGTTGCTTTATTATTTTACACTCTATGGTCAAAGGACATACTCTACATAATTGTGCATCTTTCTCTTTCTTTTTGCAGCTCTGTTCGTTTTGCTTCAGGATTTCGAGACTGTTGTGCGGCACGTGCCCTGCTAGGTCTTCCTGGAGGGTTAATCCTTTCGTTGTTCGGTAAAGTTCCTCTCTGTCCCTAGTACTCTGTGCTCAGGAGTCGGCCTGACATCAGTATAGCCACACCTGCTTTTGAAAAACAAATGCCATTTTCACTTACTTCTCTTTTACCTACCTATGCCATTGCTTTCCAACTGGGTTTCTATAAGCAGCGCACAGTTAGATTGGGGTGTTTTAAGTCCACTCTTCCAATCTGTCTTCAATTTGCGTACTTAGACCATTTTATTCGAAGTAATTTCTGAAATGTGAGGGCTTGAGTCTTCCATTTTATCCTTGTTTTCTGTTCTTTCCGTTTCTTGTTCCTTCGCTTTTCTTTTCTTGCCTTTGCAAAGAGTCCTTAGAGGTTTTATATATATATATATATATATATATATTTTTTTTTTTTTTTTTTTTCCAGCATACTGTTTTGGATAGTGTTCTTAGTGGTTGATGTAGGGCTTCCAATATCATGGCCACATTACCACAGTCTACTGGTACCGATGGGCTCCCTCTTCAAGTGACCCCTGGGCCCCTTGCCCTGTTTCACCCTGCCCAGTTTTAAGTCGAACTGTCTTAAGCCTTTCCTCGACATCCATGAAGCACCACATCAGATCGTGTTCTACCTTTTGCTCACCCGGTTTAGAAACTCACGGGGACGATAGACTATTTATTCCTACTGTTCTTTCCTGGCTGTTTTCCAAGCCTTCTGTTACCATTTCCTTTCTGTTTGGAGAACTCCCCTTGGCCATTCCTTAGGGGTCAGGCTGTGAGCCACAAACTCTCCTAGTTCACCATCACGTGTGCATGTCTTCATTTCTCCTTCGTTCCTAAAAGATACTTCCACCAGGTATACAATGCACCACAAACAGTTCTTTTCCTCTAGCATGTGGGAAAGGGTGGCAAGCCCCTTCAGGTCCCCTCCCACTGTGGGAGCTTCTCTGTCTTCTCAATAAATCCTGCATTCTCAACAAAAAGAGAGAAAGAAAAAAAAAAAGAGTGCCTGCTGCCTTCTGGCATCACGGCTCCAAGGCTTTTTCTTCTTTGTCTTTTTTTTATTTTTTATTTTTGAGTTGGAGTCTCACTCTGTCACCCAGACTGGAGGGCAGTGGCCGCTCCCATCCACCACAGCCTTGACCTGCTGGGCTCCGGTGATTCTTCCGCCTCAGCCTTCCGAGTAGCCGGAATTATAGGCTCGCACTACCACGCCCGGCTCATTTTTTTTTTTTTTCATTTATTGTAGAGATGAGGTCTCTCCAAGTTGCCCAGGCGGGTCACGAACCCATGGGCTCAGGCCATCCACTCACCTCAGCCTCCCAAAGGCGCGGGATTACAGGCTGAGCCACCGAGCCCGGCTTCTTTGTCTTTAATTCACTTACGATGTGTTTTGGCATGAGTCTTCTTGGGTTTATGCTCTCTGAGGCACATTTAGCTAATTTAGTCCACAGGTTTAGGTCTTTTGCCAGATTTAGAAAGTTCTCAGCCACGACTTCTTTGTGTACTTTTTCAGCCTTGTGTTCTGTTTCCAGGCCTTATGTGATTCCAAAAATAAGAGCGTTCGGTTTTTTGTTTGAGTTGCACCAGTCCCGAAAACTCTGTTCATTTTTTGTTTCCTTTCTGGTGTTCAAATTGAATATTTCTTGCTGTTTTATCTTTAATTTCACTGACATTCTCCACTGTTATATTCACTACACTATCAATCCTATCCAACGCATTTCTTTTTTTTCAACTATTGTGCTGTTCTATTTTTAACGCCTTTTTTTTAGAGACAGGGTCTCACTCTGCTGCCCAGGCTGGAGTGCAGTGGTGCTGTCATAGCTCGCTGCAGCCTTCGACTCCTGGCCACAAGCAATCCTCCCAGCTCAGCCTCCCAAGACACCGGGACTGTAGGTGTGAGTTCATTATATCATTTTGTTTTTATTTTTGTAGAGACAAGGTCTCACTACATTGCCAAGGCTGATCTTGAACTCTTGGCCTCAAGGGCTGCTCCTACATCACCCTTCCAAGGTACTGGGATGACAGGCTTGAGACGCCATGCCTGACGCTGGACTTTGCAAGCCTACAATTTCCATTCAGTTCTCTTTTACATCTTTTGTTTCTTTGGTGAGGCTTTCTGTTTTTTCATCTGTTAAGTATATTTGTAATTGCTCTTTTGAATTATATTTTTATGACGGCCGCTTTAGAAGTTTCATCGGGCAATAACAAATTATCTAGTATTTGCATCTGCTGACTGCCTTTTGTCATTTCATTTGCCGTTTTCCTGGTTCTTGGTATGACAAGGGAGATTCGATTGGGTCCTGGTTATGTGACTGTGACGTGAGGAGACGTCGGATCCCACTTAAACCTTCTTGCCCAGCAAATAGTCACCACAGTCACTCTGCTTGAGGTGAGGGTGCAGGTGCTGGTCTGCTTTTGTGGCTGTGGTGCCGAAGACAGTCAAGTCCTCAAAGCCTTTGCAGGGCGGTTCTCGTCGGTGCCCTTCGCTGATCTAAGCTGGTGGCACCCAGCTTGGACTGTGCCTCCCCAGGATGCTGCTCCCAGGACACTTGCAACCCCTCACCCGCTCTCAGCCGCCTAGTGCCCGCTGTTATCCCCCATGCAGGTGGAAGGAGGGCTGGAGAGGCCAGGCTTAGGAGGGCAGAGTGAGTGCCCTGGCCGGTTGTTCTCCAGACTGCCTGGTCGACCTCTGCTGTCCTGTTGGAGAAGGAAGAAAGCCCCTCCCTGAGCTGCCTCTGTCACCGCAGGGAGGGGACTGGGCTGCAGGAGCCCAGGTCACCTTTTCCACTGGGTGCAAGAGGTATGTACAGGAAAGTTCAAGATAAAACTCCAGATGTGTTCAGAAAATGACATTTTGTTCTCTCTCTCTCCCCTGGGCCCATCGGGCACTACACGCCCATTCTTCTGCTGCAGTCCGAAAAGAGGCCCTTTGGGTTGCACGAGAACAGTTGTTTACAAAGTCTTAAAAACCCGTGCTCTTTTGCAGCTGAGCTGGGCTACACGCAAAAGCTGCTTGGATCCGAGAGTGCACGTGTATCCTAGTCGCCACTCCATTCTCCTCTCCTAGCACGGCCTTGCCCGGCGGGCCCCTCTGACTGGTGCTGAAGAAGAGACAGCCGGCAGCCAGCCCACCTGGCAACGAAGAGGGTGGTCCAAGGCTGGCAGGAGTGTGTCTGGAAGCTTGGAGTGGGCACGGCCCACCTCCCCTCCGTCTGTGACGACAAGGACATCGATGTTATGGGCCGGAGTTCTGGGAACAGGAGATTGTTACAATTATGTTTGAAAACAATTTAAAGTTATCTCAAATGTTATGACTTTTCCTTCCATCCAAATACTGCGATTGTCTGCCCCTTCCTCTAAAAAACTGTAAAAGAACATATTGCAGATTCCAGAATGTTGTCTAAAACATGGATGTGACCAGGAGACTGTGTCACTTCAGCGGTCACGTATCAAAAATTGTTGACGCAGACATTGAACCACGCTGAAACTGCACGTAGGCTTCGAACTCAGGGTGGGTAAAGGGCTGTTAACTTTGGGTAAATCCTGGAATGAAATTGTTGTGAGCGGGTTTGGGGGCAAAGATGCCGACCTGTCTCCCTATAACCTGGCTATAGAAATTAAACACAGCCGGGCTTGGTGGCTTAGCCTGTAATCCCATGCCTTGGGAGGCTGAGGTGAGTGGACTGCCTGAGTCCACGGGTTCGAGACCCGCCTGGGCAACTTGGTAAGACCTCATCTCTACAATAAATCAAAAAATTAGCCGGGCGTGGTAGCGCGCGCCTGTAGTTCCAATTACTTGGAAGGCTGAGACGGAAGGATCACTGGAGCCCAGCAGTTCGAGGCCGCGGTGGCCGGGAGCGGCCACTGCACTCCAGTCTGGGCGACAGTGAGACTCCAACTCAAAAAAAGAAAGAAAGTAAACACCCCTTTGTCTGCCAGTCTCTGCCTCTCATATCTTTTTTTTTGAGTCGGAATCTCACTCGGTCGCCCAGACTGGAGTGCAGTGGCCGCTCCCAGCCACCGCAGCCTCGACTTGCTGGGCTCCGGCGATCCTTCCGCCTCAGCCTTCCGAGTTGCTGGAACTACAGGCGCTCTACCATGCCCAGTTGATTTTTTGATTTATTGTAGAGATGAGGTCTCGCTGCCCAGGCGGGTCTCGAACCCGCAGGCTCAGGCAATCCACTCACCTCAACCTCTCCCAAAGGCGCGGGATCACGGGCTGAGCCACCGAGCCCGGCTTATTTATTTATTTTTGAGTTTGAGTCTCACTCTGTTGCCCAGACTGGAGTGTAGTGGCCGCTCCCGGCCACCACAGCCTCGACCTGCTGGGCTCCAGCGATCCTTCCGCCTCAGCCTTCCAAGTAGGTGGAACCACAGACACGCGCTACCACGCCCGGCTAATTTTTTGATTTATTGTAGAGATGAGGTCTCGCCAAGTTGCCCAGGCGGGTCTCGAACCCCTGGGCTCAAGCAATCCACTCACCTCAGCCTCCCAAGGCGCAGGATGACAGGCTGAGCCACCGAGCTCGGCTTACCTCTCGTGTCTTAATTGGCCGCGAAGGAGAGCAGCTGATTGGTGGGCTCGGGCGCAAACCTTTCCTTCCAGTGGGAGGACCCAGTTTATATTTTAGCTGTATTTCAGGTTCCCTTGTGACCTCCAATTCTAAAATGCCATCCTCTTCGGAAAACTTTTCTGCCCAACCTCATCACGGCCCACCATTCTCGGTGCTCCCTGGGAATCCTCCAACTCCAGTTCTTTACTTTCTTCTGCTGGGGGTTGCAGGGCCCCCTGCTCGTCAGCAGTGGGCAGGGAGGGCCCCTGCGGTCGGGCTCGTGTCTGCTGCCCACTCGCCAGCCTGGGCTCTCCAGACCCAGCAGTGTCTGGCACTGGCACCCCTGGGTGGCTGGCTGGGTGGTTCTGGGCTCCCCCGCTCTCCAGGCTCCATCCTGCCTCCCGCTCGGCCCCCAGCCCTCCCCAGCCCCTGCCCCTCTGCCTCTCAGAGTGACCTACTGTGGGGCTGGCACAAGGGCCATGTTCCGGCACCTTCCGCTTCATCCTTCCATCCACAGGGTTATGGAAATCTTTGCCCTGCCATGGGGTCCTGCATGGTACTTGACTGGCCTTCCAGCCCCTCACGTTTGCTGCCACACTGCTCCCTGACTCTCTCCCCTGTCCAGACAGCCACCTCCCAACGAGTGAGTCTCATCCACGGAGCAGCTCCTGCCCTCTTCCCATAATCCTGTGCATGTGCCCAGGCATCGTCTGCCTCTTCTCAAATACCTTAGGTTCGCTTTCTTTTCTTCCCACTTTTTCTTACACCATCTCCTTCCCACCTCTAGGCCCCTCAACTGCTAGACGTTCCCTGGTGAAGATCAGGCTTGGTAGACCAGCTGGGGACACTGCTGCATTACCCACAAAGCTGTAGCCAGGTTCTTACCAATTCTGAGTGAGCACCCTGCCCCAACACAGACACTCGTGGTTGTCTGGTGAGCTTGAGACGAACGCCTTCCTTCGCCTGAATGGCCCATATTGATGATTTCCTGTGAGGATGCTCAGGCCGTTGCTTACCCTGCCCCCACCCTTTTTTGTTTTGACTTTGTGCATTTTTTTTTTGAGTTGGAGTCTCACTCTGTCACCCAGACCGGAGTGCAGTGGCACGCTCCCAGCCACCACAGCCACAACCTGCTGGTCTCTGGCGATCCTTCCGCCTCAGCCTTCCAGGTAGCTGAAATTACAGGTGTGCACTGCCACGCCCGGCTAATTTTTGATTTATTGTAGAGATGAGGTCTCGCCAAGTTGCCCAGGCGGGTCTCAAACCCTCGACCTCAGGCAATCCACTCACCTCAGCCTCCCAAAGTGCGGGATTATAGGCTGAGCCACCGAGCCTGGCTGACTTTGTGCATTTTTAACTTAATAGTCTCCTGTGGAGGAGAGCAATACGGCACTAGGGAGATTAAAACTTTGAAGGAATAAATGCTTGGGACTCGAGACATGTTCTCAGAAGATAAATTTGTCTGATCCAAATTGCCCAGAAGTGTTGGGCAGTGAAATGCATTCTAGCATCTCTTTCCTTGCCCGCCCGTATGTCTGGTGCTATAAAGCAAGCTGTGCCTAAAGTAACAAGGTGCTTCCTCCTCCATCCAAGAGCCATGAAGGTATGCTAGAAAAATACAAGGAGGAAGAAAGTTGGCTCTGAGCCAGAACAGAGACACTAACACCGAAAGGAAGAAACCCTGCAAACAAGCATGAGGACCTCAAAACTCACCCCACCATCTCAGCACCAAGCACAAAAATTCAGCAGCAGGGCAATGAAAGCATTACTGTAACATTAATAAGGAATCCAAAAACTGTGAGAAATGTATTTCTTCTGCTTGCAATGTGGGATGGAGATAAACCAACGTGAGACTTACACTTGTCTGAGCATCCCTGGGGGCCTAATGAGTCATAGCAGATGGTCTCGGTCCCCTAGTTAATTGCTGCAAGTGAATAGGAGTGTTCTGTCCTTTAAGGTTTTGAATTCTGCCTTGTAGCCACCATATGGTCTCCTGTCATCTGCACAGTCATCTGTCACTTGAGCAGGGACTTATTTATTATACGGCAAAAATATGTGCAGAATGAAGAGTGCCTTTGTACTAGTAAAAGAAGCTCCTTAGAATCCTGCTTCAGCCGGGCTCGGTGGCTCAGCCTGTAATCCCGCGCCTTGGGAGGCTGAGGTGAGTGGATTGCCTGAGGCCGAGGGTTCGAGACCCGCCTGGGCAACTTGGTGAGACCTCATCTCTACAATAAATCAAAAAATTAGCCGGGCGTGGTAGTGTGTGCCTGTAGTTCCAGCTACTCGGAAGGCTGAGGTGGAAGGATCGCCGGAGCCCAGCAGGTCGAGGCTGCGGTGGCCGGGAGCGGCCACTGCACTCCAGTCTGGGCGACAGAGTGAGACTCCAACTCAAAAAAAAAAAAGAATCCCGTTTCTGAAAGTGATGACTGAGTGTCTCAGAGCATCACCCCTTGTCCGGAAACCCAGTAACTCAGAAAGTGAGGGTGTGCTGTGGTGTGGAGCAGGACACAAACCCACTTTTATGTTTCAGCATCAGCTTCACGGGAGCACCCTGTGCTTCTTGATTTTTGCTAATATTGCACCCACTGAAATGAAAGCTTTGCTTAGTTGTTGAAACCTGTACAGCCTCTTAGCCCACCGCAGGCTCACACACGTGTCATCCCAGAAGATGCTGGTTGCTCTCCAACTAAGTCACGCCACCCACAGAGGAGTGCTGTGCTAAGTTCCAGAAAAGCTGTGTCTTTATCAGTCTGCAGAGGTAGCTCTCTTACACCGGCAGTTTGGTTTTTTCTTCTTCTTTCCTAGAATGGTGGGTTTGTGAGAATCAGGGCCCTTCCTTGCTAAGACCCAAAGCAAAACGCAGCTGTTCCAGTGGTTGCTGCAATGGGATGCTGAAAGCAAATAGTGTGGGCTGGGTACAGTGGTTCACACCTGTAATCCTAGCACTTAGGGAGGCCAAGGTGGGAAGAGTGCTTGAGTCCACAAGTTGGGAGGCCAGCCTGGGCAACAGAGTGAGATCTCATCTCTACAAAATATACAAAAATTGGCCAGGCATGGTGACACACACCTATAGCCTCAGCTAGACAGGAGGCTGAGGCAGGAGGATCACTTGAGCCCAGGAGGTCGAGGCAGCAGTGAGCTGTGATCATGCCACTGCATTCCAGCCTGGGGAACAGAATGAGACCCTGACTCTAAAACACATTAGCTAGAAAATAACATTTACCACTACCAGGGTGAGATGGCTGAGGAACGCTGGCTCATCCCTGTCACACCTGACGAAATGAACAACAGACACAAGAACCGAGAACACACACACAGCCAGGTGCGGTAGCTCATGCCTGTAATCCCAGCACTTTGGGAGGCCAAGGCAGGAGGATTGATTGAGCCCAGAAGTTCGAGACCAGTCTGGGCAACATAGTGAGACCCCATCATAAAAAAAAATTTTTTTAATTTTTTTAGAAGCACACACACATGAGCTCTCATCAGTCAGTCGATGAGGAGAAGGGGAATTTATAGCCATAATCTTCATAGAGTGGTGGTCACAGAAAGAGACGGAATGGCCTGGCTTGGATTGAGGAAGTGTCTAACTTCAGAGCACCCCCCTAAAGAAGGAGAAAGAAGCAGATGGGCAAAATCTCAAGAATTCCCGCTGACACCCTTCTTGCCTCGCACGTGCTACTGAGAGAAAGAGTGGGGAAGAGACATCAAGAAAACCGCAGAAAGGCGATGCCCCTCGCTCATTTCAGGGGTCGGTGGGGAGAGGGTCTTCCGAATTCACCATTTTGGTTCCTTCAAACTGGGAGGAAAGTCAAGGGCAAATCATTAAAATCACAGAGACCTAAAAATTCTCACTAATGAATAGAAACCTGAATGAAGGGAAGTGAAAAGAAAATAAAAAAAATACGGTCCCAAGAAGGAGAAATGGGGAGGAGGAGGCTGGACCCTGGGAGGGGTGAGGCCTCATCCCTGCCCCGGAGGGCGTGCACGGCAGAGGCCAACTCAGGCGGAAGTGAAGGCCGGTGAGTCCGGCGACCGCAGAGTCCCGAAGCCCCGGTTCAGCCCCAGAGCAACCGGCCTGGGCACATGATGTAGCCACAGGGCAGAAGCAGCAGGAACCCGGGCAGACCAGGCAAAGTCCCGCCCGAGCCGCCCTGTCCTGATCGGACCACAGCCCAGGAGGGCAGGAAGGACAGCGAGGCCGTGCCATGTCCAGGCCTGACTGTCCGTGGGCGTGGATGCAGCTGGGCTGCAGGGGCAGCAGTGGGGGAGCAGCGGGACCTACTTCAGAGCTTCTCGGCTGCCTCAGCCGAGCCACACTTGAGGAGAGCAAAGCAGGCTGGGCGTGGTGGCTCGTGTCTATAATTCCGCGTTTTAGGAGGCTGAGGCAGGAGGATCACTCGAGCCCGGACATTTGTGACATGCAATAATTCATATTTTCAAAGAAGACATAATTAGCTGAGCATGATGGTGCGTGTCCATAGTCCCAGCTACTCAGGAGGCTGAGGCAGGAGGATTGCTTGAGCCCAGGAGTTTGAGGCTTCGGTGAGCTATGACTGTGCCACTGTGCTCCAGCCTGGGTGACTTTTAAAAAATTTTAAAGACCGAACTCAGTGGCTCAGTCTGTAATCTCAGCACTGTGGGAGGCCGAAGTGAATGGATTGCCTGAGCCCGCAGGTTCAAGACCAACCCGGCCAACCTGGCAAGACCTCGTCTCTACAATAAATCAAAAATTAACCGGGTGTGGTAGTGTGCGCCTGTAGTTCTGGCTACTTGGATGGCTGAGGTGGAAGGATTGCTGGAGCCCAGCAGGCCGACGCCGGGGTGGCCGTGAGTATGCCAATGCACTCCAGCCTGGGCGATGGAGTGAGACTCCAACTCAAAAAATTTTTGTTAGAAGATGGCAAAGTAAGGACTTCTAGGATCATTCTTTTAAGCCATAAGAAAATGACAAGAAGACAAAGAACAGAAATGGCAATTTTGGCATTGATAAGATAAGAGGACATCTCTGATGCCAAACTCTAAAATGCTTGAGGCAAGGCAGTGAGGGACGGGGGACCTCAGAAACCCTAAGAGGATGTTGGGCCCAGACCTGGCACACAGCTCAGGGGTGGGAAATGGGACAAAGGGAGAAGGTGCTCCCCAGGGGTGCAGCCCAGCAAGGTGCCTCGAGCTTCACAGGAATCGCTGATGAGAAAATGTTCAAGGAAATCATTACATTGATGTGAGTCCTCTGGAATTAAGAGTTATGATGGTCAGTCAGGCTCAGTGGCTCAGCCTGTCATTCCGCACCTTTGGGAGGCTGAGGTGAGTGGATTGCCTGAGCCCGCGGGTTTGAGACCCACCTGGGCAGCGAGACCTCATCTCTACAATCAATCAAAAAATCAGCCGGGCATGGTAGCGCGCGCCTATAATTCTGGCTACTCGGAAGGCTGAGGTGGAAGGATCGCCGGAGCCCAGCAGGTCAAGGCTGCGGTGGCCGGGAGCGGCCGCTGCACTCCAGTCTGGGCGACAGAGTGAGACTCCAACTCAAAAAAAAAAAAGAGAGCTATGATGGTTGCTACAATGACCAGCAGAAATGAAGTCCAGCCGGCTGGAGAACGCACCATCCTGGTTGCCATGGGAGCACAAGGAATGGACAGAGCAACCCAGAGGGGCTGGATATGTAGTTTGACTGCAGTCTTATCTTCAGTGTTTGCAAGAAAATCGCCCAGATCACTGGCTCTCAGACTCTTTTGTTCTAGACCATTGGCAAGCGATATGTTTTTCATCTCACAGACACACACGTTTGCATTATCAATACAATTTTCATTTAAAAGTACATACTTTTGTTACATGTGATGTGTTCTTATATTTTCCATATAATCTTATTCTGTTTTATTTTCTGAACGCAGATGTGAGGTTAAGCCCCTACGATCATTCCCAATGGTCTGCACCTGCTGCTGTCGACAACTTTGGATAGCCTCAGTTGCAGACAGGACCTGTGACTTGTGTTCTAACCCACCGAACATGGCAAAGATGATCACATGCCACTGTCATGATTGTATCATAGCATCTGTGACTTCCATTTTAGCAGACTGGAATGAGAGATTCTCCTTGTTGGCTCAATGAAGGACATAGCCATGGTGAGAGAGGTCATGTGGAGGGGAACTGTGGATGGCCTCTAGCCATCGTGGACAGCCTCTAGCACCAAGGATGGTCTCCCCAAGACAACTGGCAGAAGGCAGGACACCTCAGGCATACAGCTACAAGGAAAACAGATTTTGTCAATGACCTGAATGAGCTTGGAAGTGGATTCTTCCCCAGTTGAGCCTTCAGATGAGAAGGCAGGCCAGGTGGCACCTTGATTGCAGCCCTATGAAACCCTGAGCAAAGGACCCAATAATGCTGGACTCAGATTCCTGACCCCTAGAAACGATGAGATAATATGTAATGTTAGAAGTTGCCAGTTTTGTGGTAACTTGTTATGCAACAATAGGAAACTAATTCAGCAGATTACAACCTACTCGATTTTACAACCCATTCATGAGTTGCAGGCTGCAATTTCAAAAAACAGACTTAGTCAGCTGAATGCTGCACATATTTTTGGATTCTACAGGAATGTGACCTTGTGATAACAATAAATCTTGTAAGTATATTTGTTGTAGAAAATTGCATTTATGTGCCAACAGAAGAGAACTAAACAAATGTAGCACATGAGTATTCAAAATGATACTCAAAATTTTTTTCTGGAATGAAACAAGAAGCAAACCTGCAGATTAAAAAATCACACCAGGTTTTCGGGAGTGGGGGAGAGCACTGTAGGAAAGTCATCACTGAGCCATACCCCAGCAAAGTGATTAAAGTTCAGAAATAAAGAAAAGATAATTTGGACATCTACCAAAAAAAGATCAAGTGACTCAAGGAGAAAAATAAGAAGACTTGATTCAATTATCTCCTCCTCCACCCTGGCAGAGCCTGCCAGCTGTTCAATGAAACCCCATGTTCTCTGCTTCCTAAGCACTCCACTTTTTGACATTCCCGAGCCCCCATGCAGACAGGTGAGCCATCGACTAAGCCTGGCCAATGCTGACTGAGTGGACGTGATCATGCCACTTGAGGCTTAGGCTCAAGAAAGCTGCTGTCCCCTCTCCAGACTCTGTTTTCTCTTTGCCAGTTGGATACTGGGGAAAACCAGACCTCAGGAATGGGTGGACCCACATTATAAAAGACGCCAAGTTATCAAATGACCACACAGAAGACTGCTTCACAGCCAACCAGAAACACTTCCCTGAATAAAAAAATACATTCTTATATTTGTACCATAATACCCTTTGGGATCTATTTCTGGTAGGTGAGAGCACTGCTGCAATGGACACATGAACATTCAGCACCAGAGGAAAGTGAAGCCGTCGTTGAGAAAAACTCAGGAAGAGGAGCACGGTCCAGAGATTCTAGAGGCAGCAATTTGTTTTCTAAGTGTATAGGCAGCAAACGTCCCTAAGTGTGCAGTAACTCAGGGATTATGGTGTCATGAGCCTTGAAAACGCAAGGTACAGGAGGATGGATTTTAAGCAATTAAACTGTAGCAGACACATTGTAGCAAAAGGATTGACCATAAACACTGAATACATCTAAAGGTAGAATTAAAGTTTTGCAATAAGATATCAATGTCCTAAACAATGACAATGTGGAAGTAACCACGTAAGCTACAAAACCTTGGAGATAGAGGTGCAGAGAAGGTGGTACGTTGTTTGGACTTAGAATCACGACAGCATTGTTTTTTACAGCAACTGGCATAAAGATGCTGGAAATCCTTGATAGTTTGTTTGAGATGGTAGTTATATGGGAGTATACATAAGTCCACCCAGTTGTACCTTAAGATTTGTGTCCTCTACTATATGTTCTATCTCAATTTAAGAAGAAAATTAACTAATGGGAAAAAATTAAGTTGAAGAAAATATTTGAAATACATATATCTAATAAAGGACTTGCCTCTAGGATATATAATCTTCTACAAACCAATTACAAAAAGTCAAACCACCCAGTTTAGAAAATGGGCAAAAGACTTGGAGAGACACTTCTCAGAAGATGACATACAAGCCGCCAAAAGACACATGACAAAATCACATCAAATAAACTCAAATCAAAACTACAATGAGATGCCACTTAACTCCGATGAGGAAGGCTATTATTCATAAGCCAGAAAACAGCAAGTGCTGGCACAGCTGCAGAAAAAAAGGGAACCCTTCTACACTGCTGGTGGGAATGTAAGCTAGTTCCAGCTCTAAGGAAAGCAGTGTGGTGATCCCTAAAAGACCTGAAAATTGATCTTCCATATGATCCATCGATCCCGCGCCCGATAATATACCCGGAGGAACAAAAATGTCTCTACCGAAAAGACACCTGCACACACACGCTTGTTGCTGCACTGCTCACCGTAGAAAAGCAGGGGCCCAGCTCTGTGGCCTATCAAAAGTGGACGGGAACTTATGCACACTGGAGCACGTACAGTCATGAAGAACAAAGTCACGGCCTCCGCAGCAGCTTGGATGCAGTGGGAGACCATCATGCTCTGCACACTTTCACGGAAGCCGAGAACTGGCCGCCACACGTTCTCACTCACCAGTGAGAACAAGGGTGGAATCGGCAGTCTCTGGGCACGGCCAGGGGAGGGAGGGAGCAAGAGAGGAGGGAGGGGCACGTGACAACACAAGGGGTGCCCGGTCCACTCCCTGGGGAGTGAGGGCCAGCTAGAAGGCCACACTTCACCTGCAGGTAGCCTACTCACGTGGTGAGTCCTCACTGGCACCCCACAGCTCTGTAAAAAGCACATTGATTTTTAAAAGATGCTTTCAAAGCAGATAACGCCTGCAATAAAAGAGGTATAACGTTATCTGTAGGCATAAAAGTAAATGATAGGAAAATGGGCAATGGCAACATAATTTTTGGAATAGGTGGTGAAAGGAGGAAGAGTAGTGATGGCGGTAAGGGGCACTGAGAGAGTATTCGTTGCCTCATTACTTATACAAAAAAAGCCTATGCTCTGTACATACAGTTCAAACAAATTAATTATACAAAGTTATTGTTGTGAAAGTAACTCTATCATTTAAAAGATATTACAAACTGTTTAACTGAGCAAAAGCATTATAACTAAAATGAGAGCACACAAGACAGATGAAAGAAAACTCAGGCCATAGAGAAAAGATATCTTTAAAGAAGCAGTGTCTAGCCGGGCTCGTGGCTCAGCCTGTCATCCCGTGCCTTTGGGAGGCTGAGGGGAGTGGATGGCCTGAGCCCGTGGGTTCGAGACCCGCCTGGGCAGCGAGACCTCATCTCTACAATCAATCAAAAAAACAGCCGGGCGTGGTAGTGCACGCCTGTAATTCCGGCTTCTCAGAAGGCTGAGGAGGAAGGATCGCCGGAGCCCAGCGGATCGAGACTGCGGTGGCCGGGAGGAACCACTGCACTCCAGTCTGGGTGACAGAGTGAGACTCCAACTCAAAAAATAAAAATAAAAAATAATAATAATAAAAGATATATTAAAAAAAAGAAAAGAGAGCCGGGCTCCGTGGCTCAGCCTGTAATCCCGCGCCTTTGGGAGGCTGAGGTGAGTGGATTGCCTGAGCCCGCGGGTTCGAGACCCGCCTGGGCAGCGAGACCTCATCTCTACAATAAATCAAAAAATCAGCTGGGCGTGGTAGCACGCGCCTGTAATTCCGGCTACTTGGAAGGCTGAGGCGGAAGGATCGCCAGAGCCCAGCAGGTCGAGGTTGCGGTGGCCGGGAGTGGCCACTGCACTCCAGTCTGGGCGACAGAGTGAGACTCCAGCTCAAAAAAAAAAAAAAAAAAGAAGCAGTGTACAAGAAAGTTTAGCATAAAATAGGATATTTATGGCGTTGGATGTGGCAATTACTTCTTGGGTATAACACCAAAGCATAATCTAATTTCACAAAAGTGAAATTGGATTAATTGAACTACTTTAATATTTTAATCTTTTGTTCAGTAAAGGGCACTCTCAATAGAGTGAAAAGGTGACCTGCAGAATGGGAGAAGATATTTACAAATCATATATCTGTCTGGGGGTTAATATCCAGAATATATAAAGAACTCCTACCATTCAACAGTTTAAAAAAGCCTGATTAAAAACTGGACAAACTACTTGAATAGACATTTCTCCAAAATAAGATATACAAATGACCAATAAGCACATAAAAAGATGCTCAGCATCATTAATCATTAGGAAAATACAAATTCAAACTACAGCAAGATACCACCTCACACCAATTAAGATGGCTATTGTTTGAAAAAAAACAGAAAATAACAAGTGTTGGCATTGATGTGGAGAAATTGAAGCCCTTGTGCACTGTTGATGAGAATGTAAAATAGTGCAGTCACTATGAAAAATATTATGATTATTCCTTAAAAAGTTAAACACAGACTTACACCATGGTCCAGCAGTTCCATTTCTGGGTACATACCTCAGAGAATTAAAAGTAGAGTCTCAAGGAGATATGAAAGCCAATAAATTAGAACTAATTAAAAATACTGGGGGGAAAAACCTGTATATTTTTCTAAATTCTCTTAAATTACATTTGGATCAAAGAAGAAATTACAATAAATTATCCAGTTGATAGCAATAACATTAAGACGAAAGTTAAAGCACTGCTCAGAGAAAAATTCATAGAGCCAGGCATTAATTTTAATAAGCAAAAATAATGAAAATAAATTATTTAAGCATGCAACTCAAGAGGCTAGGAAAATAATATAAAAGACCTAAGGAAACCACAAGGAATAAATTAATACAGCAAAGACAAAAATGATTAAAACAAATACATAAAAAATCAGCTGAAATATATTTTTAAAATTATAACATCTAGTAAACAAAATAAATTCTTTTCTAGGAAAAAATATGAATGGAAACAATTTTAAAAATATAAACAATTCAAGTATCAAAAAATAATGAGAGAAGGTTTTTCAAAAGGCTATGCCCATAGGGAGAAAAAGGCACAGATGGTTTCACAAATGAAGTCTACAGACCTTAAAGGAAAAGATAAACCAAAGATATTTAAATGATTTCCAAAGCACATGGGAAAAGGGAAAACATTATAAAATTTTTATGTAGTTAGAATAATGCTGATACCAAAATCGGAAGTGGAGAGAACCAAAAAATAATATTACAGGCAATCTGAAGTATAACTACTGATGCAGAAATCAAAGTAAAATGTTAGAAAACAGAATCCAGCAACACTTTATATCATATCAATGTTTTCACAGTGGAATACAAGGATGGCTCAATATTGAAAATCTATTAATATAATTAATCATATTATAGATAAGATTAGAAAAGCATATGATCATCTCCATAGATGCTGAAAGTGAGTTTTGAAATGTATCCTTAAAAACCTCTTAACAAAAAATGGAAAAATATTTTCTTTTCTTTTTTTTTTTGTTGAGTTGGAGTCTCACACTGTCACCCAGACTGGAGTGCAGTGGCTGCTCCCGGCCACCACAGCCTCTACCTGCTGGGTTCCAGCGATTCTTCCGCCTCAGCCTTCCGAGTAGCTGGAACTACAGGCGCACGCTACCACACCTGGCTC
>NW_007232079.1:49361-76018 GCF_000164805.1 Carlito syrichta
CTCACCTCAGCCTCCCAAAGGCGCGGGATTACAGGCTGAGCCACCAAGCCCAGCTGGAAAAATATTTTCTTAATAATGGATGTAAAATCTAACATTAGGTTTAATAGAGAAATACTGAAAGGTTACCCACAAGGTAGAAATACGACAAGGCTGTCCACCAATATTCAGTGTTGTTCAGGAGACACTAGTGAATAAAGTCGGAGGGAGGAAGGAAGATTGCAAAGGAGACGCAAGCATTTCTTTAGTGTTGGTGTATAGCAGGGAAACTGAAGGGGGCCAACTGAAAAGACACTACTGAAAAATAACAAGGCAGCTTGGTGTGGTGACACGCAACTGTAGTTCCAGTTACATGGCAGGTTGAGATGGCAGGATAGCCTGAGTCCAAGAGTTTGAGACCAGCCTGGGCAACATAGCAAGACCCTGCAAAAGAAAGAGGGAGGAGCCGGGCTCGGTGGCTCAGCCTGTCATCCCGCGCCTTTGGGAGGCTGAGGTGAGTGGATGGCCTGAGCCCGCAGGTTCAAGACCCGCCTGGGCAGCGAGACCTCATCTCTACAATAAATCAAAAAATCAGCCGGGCGTGGTAGCGCGTACCTGTAACTCCGGCTACTCGGAAGGCTGAGGCGGAAGGATCGCCGGAGCCCAGCAGGTCCAGGCTGAGGTGGCCGGGAGCGGCCACTGCACTCCAGTCTGGGTGACAGAGTGAGACTCCAACTCAAAAAAAAAAAAAAAAGAAAGAAAGAGGGAGGGAGGAAGGGAGAGAAGAAACTAAGGCAATTCAGTAAGATGGTAAAAATGCAATTCCTATGCAAATATCAAGAGCTTTCCCACAGAAATCTAAATAAACTCCGGATAACTTAAAAATTTAGGTGTAAGCCGGGCTCGGTGTCTCAGCCTGTAATCCCGCGCCTTTGGGAGACTGAGGTGAGTGAATGGCCTGAGCCCGCGGGTTCGAGACCCGCCTGGGCAGCGAGACCTCATCTCTACAATAAATCAAAAAAAATCAGCCGGGCGTGGTAGCGCATGCCTGTAATTCCGGCTACTTGGAAGGCTGAGGCGGAAGGATCGCTGGAACCCAGTAGGTCGAGGCTGCGGTGGCCGGGAGCAGCCACTGCACTCCAGTCTGAGCGACAGAGTGAGACTCCAACTCAAAAAAAAAAAATTTAGGTGTGAAAACTTAAAATGCAGAAGATTCAGGAAAAGTGATTTTGTTTTAATTTTAACAGCAAGGAAGACTTTCTGATTATGATTTTAAAATAAAACAGCATAAAAATAAGACTTTTTTGCATAAGATTTTTAAATGCTCAGGATAAAGTTAAAAGATTTGATGAGGGGAATACTGAATGCATATGACAAATGTATGGAGAATAACCTGTACATTTCAACATGTAAAAGACTCAAAACTTGACAAAAACGTTAAAAGATAGGAAACAGCAATATGAAAATATATTAACTTCATTCCTAACAAGGAAAATGAGCAGGAAAACTGCAGTAAGATCCATTATTTCACCCATTTTATTTCAAAATGTTTAAAAAACGGTTTCACCCTGTTGGTGAAAGTAAGGAGAAACAAAAATTTTCAAATATTTGTTTACAGCTTCTATGAAGAGCAATTTGGCAATGTCCGTCAAATATTGGCATGGCTATGACTTAAGACCTAGAAATTTTGCAACATTTATACTTTCAGGTGCACAAAAATGAATCTACATGGGCCCTTAATGCAGCATTATGCAAGAGAGCAAAACCATGTCACAACATATCCACCAGTAGAGAAACTCTGTGCAACTTATGACTGATCCAGTCATCAAAAGCCCTCTATCCATCTGTCACCAACACCATCTATCTGTTTTGATCATCTACCTATTATTATACACCTATCTATAGATCATCAATCTGTCCATACAATAACAATAATAACAGTAGCAGGTAGCACTTCCTGTTGTGGCCGAGGTAGAAGCTTTGTTGGGAAGTCACTTAGGCTGTATTCTGGAAGTTGCTCTTAGAGGCCTAACAATTTTGTAGGTATCTAATTCCTGCATTAAACCCCCTTCTGTTTAAAATACCTATAGCAGTTTCTCTTTGCTGCATTGAACCTTGAGTGATAAAACTTTTAAGGAAAAATGAAAGGGCATTTCTATTGAGTGCTATAGTTTTTTAAAAAACCAAAAAAAAAGCCAGCCAGGCTCAGTGGTTCAGCCTGTAATCCCACGCTTTTTTTGGGAGGCTGAGGTGAGTGGATTGCTTGAGCCCACGGGTTTGAGACCCGCCTGGGTAACTTGGCGAGACCTCATCTCTACAATAAATCAAAAAAGAGCCAGGTGTGGTAGTGCGCACCTGTAGTTCCGGCTACTCGGAAGGCTGAGGCGGAAGGATCGCCGGAGCCCAACAGGTAGAGGCTGCGGTGGCCGGGAGCGGCCACTGCACTCCGGTCTGGGCGACCGAGTGAGACTCCAACTCAAAAACAAAAAAAACAAGCCAATTCATATACGGAAGACACACTAACTAATTCTGAAAAGATATAGTGGATACTCACATCGGTGGTTGCTACCTGGGTGGAGTAAGGAACTTAGGCCCACACTGGTGGGAGGAATATCTTCCTTTCACACAGAATCTTTTTGATTTTTCTAACTTTACACCATATTACCTATTTAACAATTATATTTGGCAAGGCAAGGTATGTGACAGAGCAAACATTTTGTAGAAAGTGAAAAGCAAAGAAAATGAGCATAGCATGGCCAAGATAAACAAAGAATCCATGATGGAAGAAAAGTGTAAACAATCAAATAATCCAAGAAAGCAAAATCATCATCACCACCGCCACCATCATCACGCCTGTGAATTGCGTTGCTCTACAGGAGAACTTCCAAAAACATGAACTGAATAAAAATAAAAATGCTGGGCCCAGTGGCTCAGCCTGTAATCCCCGCGCCTTGGGAGGCTGAGGTGAGTGGATTGCCTACGCCCACGGGCTCGAGATCCACCTGGGCAACTTGGTGAGACCTCATCTCTACAATAAATCAAAAAAGAGCTGGGCGTGGTAGTGCATGCCTCTAGTTCCAGCTCCTCGGAAGGCTGAGGCGGAAGGATCGCCGGAGCCCAGCAGGTCGAGGCTGCGGTGGCCGGGAGCAGCCACAGCACTCTGGTCTGGGCGACAGAGTGAGACTCCAACTCAAAAATAAATAAATAAAATGGTGACTCAGAGAAGAGATGTGTGTGGGGGAAGTGAGTGATTGTGGCCCTGTGAGTTTTCAGCATGCAAGAAAGGAGACACAAGTTACCGCAGAAGTTAAATGAAAACCTCACTGCCATGAGTTGAAATGGAAGTTGAAGTGTAAACTCATGATGTATTTTTTTCTTGAGACGCACAGACAACTCAACTTAGGTTCTATACTCGTTCTGTCTACGGATAAATGCGGAGATAGTGGCCAACCCCAAAGCAAAGAGCACCCCTCGCTCCAGACCACAGTGTCTGATACAATTTGGATGTTATCCCCTCCAAATCTCAGGTTCAAATGTGATCTCCGGTGTTGGAGGTGGGGCCTGGCGGGAGCTGCGTGGATCATGGAGGTGGATTCCTTATGAGTGGCTTGGTGCCATTTTCACAGAGTGAGTAAATGCCCCTTCTATGAGCTCCTGTGGGAGTTGGATGTTTAGAAGAGCCTGGCACCTCCTTCTGTCTCCTGCTTCTTCTCTCACCATGTGACACCCTGCTCCCCTCACCCTCCACCATGGCAGAAGCTCCCTGAGGCCTCACCAGAAGCAGATGCCGGCGCCATGCAGAACCATAAGCCAAATAAACCTCTTTTCCTGAGAAATTACTTAGCCTCAGGCATTTCCTTGCAGCCATGCAAACCTGGCTCATACTGCTCTATGACTATTGCTCATTTGAATGTGGCGGGGCTCCTTGAACAAATGACTCGTTTCCACTTAGGGGCAGAGATGACTTGAAACATTGAGCCATGCCAGAGAGCAGAGAAGTGAGGTTGCAGCCAAAGGACTCAGGGGTCAACTTGAAAAGCTCTCACTGACCAATGATGGGACAATTTGATGCTCAGTAACTTCAACTGATTGAAGCACGTCAAATATATTTAAACATATTGGGTCATAAAAATACTAACTGCATAACAATGTTAAACACAAGCAACTCCTCCCTTAACAAAAAAAAAGAAAAGAAAAGAAAGAAAGAAAGAAAACACCTTGACCCCTCAGTCATCTCTGGAAGATGCTAACAGAAACATTTTTTTCAAGCTTTCTCTCCCCACCAGCTAATAAATGAAGATAAAGGGTGATAAAATGAGAATGTCACTATTTTGTAATTCCCCTGCAATTGGGAGCCAAGCCCTGTATATCAATGGCTGCTTGCATCACAAAAGGAAACAGCCAGACTTTAGCAGCCTTTTGATGGAAGAGCATAGCATCTAGGAGGTAGGCTACCCACACGGTCTTGCTTGAAACCAATTGAGTTTCTGGATACAGAAACTGACCCAGCAGGAAAACAGAAAGCAGATGAGGGTCTGAAACAGGATCAAGAGGAGAGAGCCATCCCACTTGGAAATGTTAAAGCACAAATCCTTTAGCCGGGCATGGTAGCGCGCGCCTGTAGTTCCAGCTACTCGGAAGGCGGAGGCAGAAGGATCGCCTGAGCCCAGCGGGTCGAGGCTGCGGTGCCTGGGAGCGGCCACTGCACTCCAGTCTGGGCGACAGAGTGAGACTCCAACTCAAAAAAAAAAAAAAAAAAAAGAATAAAAAAAATAATAAAATAAAATAAAGCACAAATCTTAATAAAATAAGAAATAGAGCTCAGTCATACATTATAAAATCATAAACCACTACCAAGTATAGGGCCGCCTCAGAAGCCGTGAGGATGGTACAATTAATCATTTTAAAAATCAAAAAGAAAAACTTTGTGATCACTTCGAAATTCATGCTTAAGAAAAGTCTTAAGTATTATAGAAACAGAAGACTACTTCAATTATTCAATAAGACACGATGTGTGTGTGTGTGTGTACCACTTAAAAGTGGTAAAATTTCGAGACCCGCCTGGGCAGCGAGACCTCATCTCTACAATAAATCAAAAAATCAGCCGGGCGTGGTAGCGCGCGCCTGTAATTCCAGCTACTTGGAAGGCTGAGGCGGAAGGATCGCCGGAGCCCAGCAGGTCGAGGCTGCGGTGGCCGGGAGCGGCCACTGCACTCCAGTCTGGGTGACAGAGTGAGACTCCAACTCAAAAAAAAAACCAAAAAACAGTGGTAAAATACACCGTTAAAATCAGGCACATTGGTTGTGCATTATTTCAATTATTCAATAGTGAAAGGACAGACTGAGAGTGGGAAGCCATTTTTCATCTTGTTCTTAAACCCTGACACAATGAGAGAAAGTAGAAGCTATGCTTTGGGAGAAATGCACACTTTAGGTATAATTAACTTTACCGACTTTGTCTTTTCAGAAACAGACTTCCAGGTATCTGAGGTATCTCATAGTAGCCATCAAGCTTGCCTAGAGTAAAGGGAATTTACAAAGGCCTAAGACATCATGCATTGGGCAAGGACTGTAAGTCATGAAACTTGTAATTTCAAAAGCTGCCACCGCTCAGAGGGAGAGCAGGTGTGAATTCGATCTTCTGGTAAATTGGGCCCTATCTACAGGGAAGCCAAGGATCCCCTGAAGCTACCCCTGGGAATGCCTAGGCGATAAGGGGAGGTGCACCCTCCACTAGCTCTAAGGAATGTCGTTTGGGAAGGTGCAGGAGCATTAGAATCCTTGCCACGCCCTTCTCTAGGGGCTGTGATCATGTGGGCGGACATCAGTGGCTCTCTGTGTCACAGGTTCTCCAAGACATCCACAGGTGGTCGAGAAGGAAGTCACGGCAGTCACGTGCAACATCTCCAGGAGAAGGATTTAAGCCAGGACTCTGGGGGCTACGCTGCCACAGTCACCTAGAGGGCAGGCCCACTCCCTGTCTGTGGGGGGTGGACTTTTCTTAAATAAATCTTTTCTTCTCTCCCCTTTGTGTGTCACAATTCTTTGCAATCTACTCAGATCTCTGGGTTCCCAGCGCGCACCTCCGGCTTGCCAGCCCCAGCAGTGCTGCGCGCCTCCCTGCCTCTCCACCCTCACCCTAAGTCCGAACCCTAACAAAGAATATTCTTGTTATTAAATTGTTAGTGACAGACACCAAGGAAAAAATGGGTATGATTATAGGAAAGAAGGAGGAAAACATACCACTATTTTTAGATAATACACTTACATGCCTGGAAGACCTAAAGAATGACGATTTTATTTTGAGGAAAATAAGGTGGCCAGGGAACTGCTGTCATCGTCACCACCACCATTTCAGCTACTCAAGTGCCAGACACCATGATGCGTGTTTCTCACACACAAGCTCACTTCATTCTCGCCACAACCCTGTGAGGCAGACATTATTACTGTCATCCCCATTTCACAGATGAGGAAACCAAGAGGTTGGAAATTTGCCCGTCGGCTGTTAAGTAGTAGAGTCAATATACAGAGACAAAATGTTCTTGCGCGCACATTTATTTATTTATTTATTTTTTCTGGTCAGAGTCTCCTGCTGTCACCCAGGCTGAAATGCAGGGACACACTCACAGCCGTGATTAAAAAATTTTTTTTTTTTGAGTTGGAGTCTCACTCGGTCGCCCAGACTGGAGTGCAGTGGCCGCTCCCGGCCACCACAACCTCGACCTGCTGGGCTCCGGCGATCCTTCCGCCTCCGCCTTCCGAGTAGCTGGAACCACAGGCGCGCGCTACCATGCCCGGCTGATTTTTTGATTGATTGTAGAGATGAGGTCTCGCCAAGTTGCCCAGGCGGGTCTTGAACCCACGGGCTCAGGCAATCCACTCACCTCAGCCTCGCAAGGCGTGGGATTACAGGCTGAGCCACCGAGCCCAGCTCGTGATTAAAATTTTAAAGAAAAAAGCCAGGATGAACAGCAGAGTTGCTGAATTCCTAGTGAACCCTAACTTTCCTGGTGGGTTGGACTTGTGGTCTCCAAAGCTACGTGGGAACCTTGGGATCTGAATTCGGACGCAATTTGTATCCGGCCTTGCCGCAAGGAGGCATAGACGCGGGGGCCCCTGGAAATAAGCAGAAGGTCAGCAGCAAGAGGGTTCCCACTCTCAACGACTATGCAGGGACACCTGCTCACACCACTTAGGGACTGTAAAGGTGTTACCAGTAAGCATAGTGGTGATAACCCAGGGAGCAGCCAATTCGCAGTTTCTCTCATTATGAAATGTCTAAACAAGATTTTTGAGCATAGACATTACAACCCAAAAGTGCAGATGCCGCCCAACTCTTCTATGAATAAAAGTGTCTCTGCCGTTTGTGCCTGGAAGATATTTCCAAAAATAAGCAGACAAAAATCTCCTCGCTCAAGGTGAATTTCGGACTTTAACCAGGAGAAAAGACAGCTGTTTGTTGAAAGAAAAGTACTGGATGAGTATGGTCTTGCTGCTCATGGGCAATTTTGTGTCATTGTGAAAATTCTTGTAACAACACCCTCGAGAACTGAAGGATGGAGGTTTTTTAAAAACATGTTTGACATCTTCTAAATGAAGAACCCACTTGATCAAACCTATGAAAGCAGAGCGTCTTCTCATCGACGAGCAACAGGAAAGATGAACCGGACTCCCTGGCATCGTTGCTAGCCAGCAGGTGGACACGAACCACGGGAGGCTGGCCGGCCAGGGCAGCCAAGCGCACGGCTTCCCTCTGAGTTGTGGGTTTCAAAGACTCCTTTCAACAAGGACGGAGACAAGAACCGAGAATCAGAATTAACGAAACCCGGAACTGGAACTTCGCGTGGCTGTGCAGTAAGACTCAGGCCAAATTTTCCAAAAATAACGATGCACAAGCGCATCGCTCTATTACTAGTGATTCCTGGCGAAAGTGAAATAGGTTCCTGCATCATTGAATTGAATGAAAACGTTTTCAAATGAGGCCTATTTCATCTTCAGTGAATCCCTTTTCATTTCCGTTTTTGCATACATGTTATCATGAACATAGCATTTTAATGCATGGTATAGTTAAATGTGAAGATAAACAACCAGCATAAATATATGGAGGTGGGGAGGTGGGTGTGGGATTGGCAAGCAGTGGGAAGCTGCCAGGGGAGGGGAGGGCACGCCTCATCCACAAGGGTACCTGCGTAAGGGACATCTGCACTCCTAATCCTGAATTGCATCCTATGTCTTTAACATAAAAAATGTTTTTAAAAAAGAAAGAAAATCAGGCTGGGCGCGGTGGCTCACACCTATAATCCCAGCACTTTGGGAGGCCAAGGTGTGAGGATTGTCTGAGCCTTTGGGTTCGAGACCAGCCCTGGAAACTTGGAGAAGCCTCATCTCTACAATAAATCAAAAATTAGCCAGGCATGGTGGCGCATGCCTGTAGTTCCAGCTACTTGGAAGGCTGAGGCGGAAGGATCGAGGCTGCAGTGGCCGGGACTGTGCCACTGCCCTCCAGCCTGGGTGACAGAGTGAGACTTCGACTCAACCTCCTTTTAAACAAACAAACAAACAAACAAACAAGGGTGCATGCTAGCCTTTAGAAAAAAATTGTTTAGAGCACATGTTAGAATTTGCAGACGTTTATGTTGACTTTCCTAAACTGATCACCCAGAAGCAAGCATCTCCTCCTTTAGCTGCAGAGCAGCCGGGAGATGGATTGTTCGTAAAAGTCTGCCCCCTGCTGAGACTTTAAAAAGTGTTACTTGTTGGTTCAGTTAATAAAAGTAAGGCGAGAGAGTGAACACACACACGTACATTCTCAACACAGTCTTTGCTGAGACATTTGCTTTTTCTTTTTTCTTTTTGAGTCGGAGTCTCACTCGGTCACCCGGACTGGAGTGCAGTGGCCGCTCCCGGCCACCGCAGCCTCGACCTGCTGGGCTCGGGCGATCCTTCCGCCTCAGCCTTCTGAGTAGCTGGAACTACAGGCATGTGCTACCACGCCCGGCTAGTTTTTCTGATTTATTGTAGAGATGCGGTCTCGCCAAGTTGCCCAGGCGGGTCGCAAACCCGCGGGCTCAGATAATTCACTCACTTCAGCCTCCCCAAGCACGGAATTACAGGCTGAGCCACCGAGCCCAGCTGAGAAATTTGCTTTTATAACAGAAAAAGAAAGCTCTGACTGATCTAGTCTTAGTTTTTCCAATTAAGATTCCTGCTTCTAAACCTGTATTTATGGGGTTAAAAATAATGTCTTGACAGTTGCTTCCCTGCTTAGCAATACTGAAAATAATTGGATTCCTGTGTGAGGCTGTCTGACATTAAATATTATTACTATTATTACTGACATTTTGCCTCTTTGCCTACGCAGTAGGCCGCTGAAGAGGTAGCCCCTGAAAAGCCAAGTTTCTGATTTCTCTGTCAGAAATGATTTGCCAGCAGGAGGAGAACAGCAAAAGGTCGATCAGATCATTAGTCACTGCTTCTTTCTGTAAAGGGACAGTTTAAATCATGCTTCTCGACCTCAGATGCACATCACAGTCACTGGGGATCTTTTTTTTTTTTTTTTTGAGTCAGGGTCTCACTCTGTGATCCATGCTGGAGTACCGTGGCACAGTCAAGCTCCTGGACTCAAACAATCCTCCCACCTCAGCCTCCTGAGTAACTGGGAATACAGGTGTGCACCACCATGCCCTACAACTGAGGATCTTTGGAAAGTCCTGATGCTCTGGCCTCCACTGAATCCCAGGGGTCTGAGGTCACTGGTCTGAACATTCACGCTTTTTCGAAGCTCCCCCAAGTTAAAGGAAGGGGAACAATAGCCCAAGAGCCTGTTGACAAGACTGTGATAGCGGAAGCAACATTATCAGTGGCTGTATGTCAATCCACCTCTGTCTGTGCGCGAGGGAGCTGTCACTGTGGGAGCTGAGGGTTCCGCCTGTGGCCAACGGCCCCGTCAACCCAGCCCCGTCAACACAGGCGTTGGTGTGGTTTTGTTCCTACCACTAATTTCAGTTGCACTTTTTATCTTGGCTCTAAGCTCTTCTCAGGGCTTAAGACAGTCTTCTGTGGCTTACTTTTTAAATGAAATAGCATGGAATGCTTTCACAATGCACCAGAAGTCACACCGTGAAGCGACATGTCAGATGTGGACAGAGCCCTGTTAACAAAAAAGAACAAAAATCTATCGCCTGCCACCTCTCTAAAAGCAGCAAGCAGTTAAGGCTTTGGAAATGCAGGTGGAACGAGAAAGAAAACACGGGGCTCATAAACACAGGTGCCTTAAATCTCTTTAATTTTGGAACAGAATCGAACAGTGTTTACCGAGGAAGGAGATGCAGAAAAGAATGGGGATCTTGACAAGCTGTGATGGATCCGCTTTCATGTTTTCAGCTAATAATGCAAACAATTTAGAAAACTGTCACACAACTTGGACGTGCTTTCAAACTGGATGTCTAGTGAGATGCTCTGGCATGGGGAAGCCAGTGCAACGGCCTAGGCAGCTCATGTTGGGAACCACCAAGCTAAGAGATTACTGCATGAACCCAGGTAAGAGAAAATGAGTCTAAAATAAGGCAGGACTAATGGAAGAACTGTTTAGTGGTGTTATTAGCCAGGGCCCGCCAAGAAACAAAAACAAAATGGTCATGTGTGTGAGTGTGTAGTAGAGATTTATTATGAGGAACTGGCACACATGGCCATGGTGGCCGAGAAGTCCTCCATCGGCCGCCTGCGAACTGGAGACCCAGAGAGGCCAGCTGTGTCCTTCGAAGGCCTGAGAGCCAGAGAGTCCATGGAGGGGTTCCCGTCTGAGTTTGGAGGCCTGAAGCCCAGCAGCACTCGGGGCAGAAGACAGGCGCCCCAGCTCTAAGCGCCAACCAGAGGATACATTCCTCCTTCTCTTGCCTTTCAGTTCTCGTCAGGCTTCTGCAGGTTGGATGCTGCCTACCCACACTGGGGAGCCCACCCGTCCAAGTGCGGACCTCTTCTGGACTCACCCTCTCAGACACACCCGTTATACACCAAATATAATGTTCATCGAGATACCTGGGCACCCTGTGGTCCAGTCAAGGTGACCCATGAATTAGCCATCACAGGAGTCAAGGTTAAAGTGTCTGGATGAGACTGGTGATGTTACTTCTGTGTTTCGAAATTGAGTGACATGGTGAGAAACTCCCAAACCAGGAACCTCAGGAAGCACAGAATAACTTGGAGAGACTGAGGTACAGAAAAGAAGTTACGCTGTTCCGTGGACCACGCTGGCAAAGATTCCTGCTGAAGGTTGTGAGAGGAAGAGCCCTGGAAGGCAGGAATGGGGGGAGCCCTGGGAGGAGCCAGGACCCAGCTTCCAGGAGCCGCTCAAGAGCAGTGAGCTGAATGATTGACCCAAAGCTGTGGGGAGAGGTCAGGGAAAGAAAAGCAATGTTGAGGGAGCCTAAGGATTCAGCCACAAAGGACGGTGCCTTGAGGGGAGAAGAGGGGTTCCTGCCACCCGTGAAGGCCAGAGCAGGAGGCGTGGCCATGGGAGGTGTGGGAAATGTGGCCGTACAGGAGACTGGCCATGGTCTAAAAGACGTGGCCCACAGTGGGCACAGGAGGCATGGCCGTGGGGATACAAATGTAAGTTTTCTAAAAACACTGTGAATACTGTTATCAGCCAAGATTGAACTACTTCCTGGGAAACACAGTGTTAGGTTTCAAGCCTCTGGTCACATTCTTGCCAACCGATCAACACGCATCCAGGTTTCATGTGTGTGTTTTCCTACAGATGCATCATTTGATATATATTTCTTACACCAGCTAATTATATATGTTTTTCTTACAGCAAAATACAAACCAAGAGGTTTTGCATCTTCCTGGCCCTGGGTCACGTGACTGGAAGCTTCTTTGGTTTCAGCCTCGCAACAAACTGTTCACTGAGCTTCGTATGTCCTCTTTGCATGCATCCACAACGTCCACTGCTTTCTCTGTTTTTTCCATAGGTTCATCATGCACTCCAGGTGCTAGCTGAGCACTTTTCAGAGTGGCCTCACTCAGAGGTCAGCAGATCCCCTCGTCCTCTTTCTAGACGTATCCTATTGTTGGTCCCTGGGCCCATAGTCTGCAGCACCACAACTCACACCTGAGCCAAGCAGGTCCAACACACGTGTTTTCTCTGGAAAGCACATTACGGCCCGTCTGCACCTAGGAACACCAGACCACACTCCAGCACTATGCTTGGGGGCAGTTTTAAACAGCTAAGTCTTCAAGAAAGGTGCAAAAAGTGTGACGCGGAACAGACCGCTCAGGACACTCGTTACCGAATGAGAGCTGAATCGTGAAGGCAGACTGTGGCCTTGTATACCTCAGTTGAGAACTGCCCCTTGCCTTACCCGAAGTTTTCACTGCTCTGGGCATGTTTATGAATGACTGAGAAAGCCCTGCGGTGATTTAACTTGGGATCACAAATAAACTTTCGTGAGCAGTCAATTTCAGAAATGTGGAATCCTTGAATGAGGAGGATCTCATGGAGCTACTAGAGGAGGTCTTTTTACTCCGAAAGAGAATACAGCAACAAATAAATTACATGATACAGAAGGCGGAAGATTCGACCCAGGAAGGATCCGGGTAGGTGAGACAGACATCTTCAAAAGAGATCGGCAGTCACCAGGCACTGCTGGGGAGGGGAGGGCAGGAGGGAGGGGACAGGTGGAGAGCACTGGACGGAGAGCACAGAGGGCGTCTGGTTCGCCGCTGCACAAAGTGGGGCCGCCTGGAAGCCCAGACTTCACCTGCGCGCGACCTGCTTATGTCGTAAACCCTCACTCGTGCCCCACAACTCACAAATAAATGCAGGGGAAACGGATGAAATACTGATCCACCTGATTATAGTGAGAAGGGACTTCGACAACTGGGGGGTTGTGCTTGAATTAACGACAATCGAATCTGAAAAAACCCACCTTAACAAACAATAAAAATGAACACCATCTCTAGGGAAAACAAAATGTTGGGGCAAGAAAAGAAAAGTCATGTGGTCTTCCACAAAGCTCAGCTATAATCAGCACGTCTATCCTCGTGTGATGTAAGCAGCAAATGCAGGTCTAGTCCAAATCAGAATGCAGTGATCGTGGCAGCCCGGGGCTGAGGGTAGGGAGAAAGGAGTCTATGGAGGGGCTGGGAAGGCGGGAAAAGAGTCTGCGGGCCCGAGTTGTCGAGCTGGAACGTGAACATGTTTGCAGACACAGCAGGTAGATTCCCCCAAATAAAAGCAAACTGGGTTGGGGAAAAGTTGGGCTGACGTGCAGGGGAGGGGGGAAAGGGACTGCTACATTTTGCTACAGTGTTCTCAGAATAGCTCTTAATACATGTATAATAACTTTCATAAAAGTAAAAAGCAGGGGAAGAAGACGGATTTTGATGAATACAAGAAAAACTGAAGTATCTGAATGTGGAAGTCAAGGACTTTGTTGTCGCAAAGGACTCTGTTGTCCAGGATGGAGCTCAGGGAACGTGTCCAGGTAGCTGCGTGGGGGCCGCTGGCCACAGCATCCCTCCGCTGCCCTGGACACGGAGCGGATGGCACGGCAGCTTTGGACCCAAGTCATGGACTCTCGGAAGGTAGGACGAAACCTTCCCACCTGGGAAGAGGAGTGTTTTAAAAGTCCGAGAAGTGCCCACTTTTAGCGCAGATCCCCGAGCCAGGGCTCAAGCCTCCCAGATAAAAAGAGGAGTGGGACGTCGAGCTCAGAAGGCTCTCCCTGCTCCCCACACGAGAGAAGCACCCAGCTTTTTTCACTCCTAGGCTCACTGGTGTCCGACTTCTTCCATGAGAATCCGCATCTGACCACCAAGGGTTCCCCCTTGGACTGAGGAGACTGTGTTTAATATAGATTCTTTTTTTTTTTTTTTAAATCAATATTTTTTATTATGATGTTGTGGGGTACAGTTAAGGGTTAGGTATGCAAATATGCTTCATTAAGGCTAATATAGATTCTTAACTACACACATGGGAACAGACAACCAAGAATCAATAATTTGAGGAAACAAGAGTAGCCCTCAAGAAAACAAAACTACTAAGGCAAAGAGGAAAGGATTTGGGTTACAGGAATAACAGATATCCCAAGAACAATAAGTAGAGGCTGTGTGTGTGTGTGTGTGTGTGTGTGTGTGTGTGTGTGTGTGTAAGGTGTTATAAAGAGAAAAAAAAAAAGACTTGCTGGAAGTTAAAAGCTGCCAAAATAAAGGTAGGCAGTAGATGAGAAGGATAGCAGAACAGATGCAGCTGAAGAGAAGATTAGTAAACTAAAGACTAAGAAATTCTTCCAGAAGGCAACACAAACAGACATATAAGCAACAGGGAGACAGGTCTAGAAAACCCAGTGGTCATCTGGTAGGAATTCTGGAAGAAAAGCACAGCCTTCATGATTTTGAGGTGAAGGATACTTTTTAAGAGCGATCCAAAATCCAAAATGAAAGATTGTCAAATATGTCATTATAAAAGTCAAAATGCCGGTGCTGCAAAAGAGAAGTGAGCAAAACTAAAATGAAAGTGACAGTCCTGAAGAAAATATTTGCATCATTTATAACATGTAAAATGTTAATGCCAAAAATGCAGAGAGAACCCCCGCAAATCTCCCCAAAACTAACTTAAGCCGCTGCTTCTCTTCCTGTCAGGGATGGCTCCGATGTAGCTTGCTCATTTGTGAGAGCTGTGAAAATCTGCATCTGTGACAGAAAGAGGCGATAGTTTGGATCAGGATTCTCACTCATTTACTCCCTCCCTCTGCCAAGTGGCCTTGCATTGCAGGAAGAACGCTTCCCTGCCCCACTTGCGTTTTGCCACGTGACTCACTTTGGCTGATGGAATAAAAGCATAGGGAATGTGAGCAGAGCTTGAGCCTCCCAAGGCTATCTGGGCCCACGAATAGCTGTCTAACTGGGTAGGGGAGAATCGAGGGCTGGAATCTCCCACTCAGTGGTCTTGCTGACACCACCCCTGAGCATTGTTCTTCACTTTTGAAGGAGTTTTCAGACTTGCAGAGTCTGTGGCTGGTGTCTTTTTCTCTCAGCACTTTGAATACATCATCCCACCACCTTCTGGCCGTCCTGGCTTCTGATGAGAAGTTAGTTCATCTTACTGAGGATTACTTGTACCTAATGAGTGCCCCACATTTGCTGCTTTGAAATCCTCTCTTGTCTTTTGACAGTTTCTTGTTTTCTTGAGTTGGAGTCTCACTCTGTCACCCAGACTGGAGTGCAGTGGCCGCTCCCGGCCAACGCAGCCTCAACCTGGCGGGCTCCGGCGATCCTTCCACCTCAGCCTTCCGAGTAGCCAGAACTACAGGCGCGCGCTACCACGCCCGGCTGATTTTTTGATTTATTGTAGAGATGAGGTCTCGCTGCCCAGGCGGGTCTTGAACCCGCGGGCTCAGGCCATCCACTCACCTCAGCCTCCCAAAGGCGCGGGATGGCAGGCTGAGCCACCGAGCCCAGCTGACAGTTTCTTTTGGTTGCTGTCAGTTTGTTTGTTTCCTAGTCAAGGTCTCCCCCTGTTCCCTAGGCTGCAGTGCAGGGACACCATCACAGCTCACAGCAGCCTCAACCTCTCGGGCTCAGGTGATGCCTTCGCCTCAGTTTCCCAAGCAACTGTGACTAGAGGCAGGCACCACCACACCCGGTTAATTTTTTATTTGTATTGTTTTGTACTAACGAGGTCTTGTTATGTGGCCCAGGCTGGTCTTGAACTGCTGGGCTCAAGCAATCCTCTCACAGCCTCCCAAAATGCTAGGATTACAGGTGTGAATCACTGCGCCTGGCTGATCGCTTTGGTTTTGATGTTTTCAGGTGTGGGTCTCGGAGTTCATCTCACTTGGAGTTTTCTGAGTTTCTTGGATATGTTGATGAATCATTTTCACCCAGCTTGGGAAGTTTGGGCCATTTTCCTTCAAATGTTCTTTCTCCCCTTGCTCCCTGCTCTTCCTTTTCTGGAATTCTCAACATGTGTGTGTTGGTGTGGCTGATAGTGTCTCACAGACAGAATACATTCCTGCTGCCATATGGCCTCGGGTTCCAAACTTTCACATTGCAACAGCCTGGTAGTTCAGCAGAGTGGAAAGCACAGTTATTCTTCAGGCCATGTGTATGCCAATACTGCCAATCAGCACCTTAAAAATACAAAGAAATAGCCGGGCTCGGTGGCTCGGCCTGGAATCCTGCGCCTTGGGAGCCTGAGGTGAGTGGATTGCCTGAGCCCGTGGGTTTGAGACCTGCCTGGGCAACTTGGCGAGACCTCATCTCTACAATAAATCAAAAAATCAGCCGGGCGTGGTAGCGCGCGCCTGTGGTTCCAGCTACTCGGAAGGCTGAGGCGGTAGGATCGCCGGAGCCCAGCAGGTCGAGGCTGCGGTGGCCGGGAGCGGCCACTGCTCTCCAGTCTGGGCGACAGAGTGAGACTCCAACTCAAAAAAAAACAAAACAGAAAAACAAACACAGAAATGACAGCAAGGACAGACCGAGAGTGGGAAGCCATTTTTCTTGTTCTTAAACCCTGACACAATGATGAGAAAGTAGAAGCTATGCTTTGGGAGAAATGCACACTTTAGGTTTAATTAACTTTACCGACTTTGTCTTTTCAGAAACAGACTTCCAGGTATCTGAGTATCTCATAGTGGCAATCAAGCTCGCTTAGAGTAAAGGGAATTTACAAGGCCTAAGACATCATGCATGGGCAAGGATTATAAAAGTCATGAAACTAGTAATTACAAAAGCTGTCACCACTCAGAGGGAGAGCAGGCGGGAATTCGATCTTCTGGTAAATTGGGCCCTATCTACAGGGAAGCCAAGGATCCCCTGAAGCTACCCCTGGGAATGCCTAGGCGATAAGGGGAGGTGCACCCTCCACTAGCTCTAAGGAATGTCGTTTGGGAAGGTGCAGGAACATTAGAATCCTTGCCACGCCCTTCTCTAGGGGCTGTGATCATGTGGGTGGACATCAGTGGCTCTCTGTGTCACAGGTTCTCCAAGACATCCACAGGTGGTCGAGAAGGAAGTCACGGCAGTCACGTGCAACATCTCCAGGAGAAGGATTTAAGCCAGGACTCTGGGGGCTACGCTGCCACAGTCACCTAGAGTGCAGGCCCACTCCCTGTCTGTGGGGGGTGGACTTTTCTTAAATAAATCTTTTCTTCTCTCACCTCTATGTGTCGCAATTCTTTGCAATCTACTCAGCTCTCTGGATTGCCAGCATGGCACTTCCGGCTTGCCGGCCTGGCGGTGCTGCGCGCCTCCCTGCTATGCACCTCTCCACCCTTACCCGGTCCGTCCAGATCCTGATAAGCACATTATTAAATCCTCTAAGCCAGGCTCGGTGGCTCAGCCTGTAATCCCGCGCCTTGGGAGGCTGAGGTGAGTGGATTGCCTGAGGCTGCGGGTTCGAGACCCACCTGGGCAACTTGGCGAGACCTCATCTCTACAATAAATAAAAATTGAGCTGGGCGTGGTAGCACACGCCTGTAGTTCCAGCTACTCAGAAGGCTGAGGCGGAAGGATCGCCGGAGCCCAGCAGGTCTGAGGCTGCGGTGGCCGGGAGCGGCCACTACACTCCAGTCTGGGCGACAGAGTGAGACTCCAACACACAAAAAAAAAAATCCTCTAGCTAACATACTCAACAATCCCTTAAATGAATCCCCAGGATCTTTGCTGCTTAGCCAACCTCAAATATGGCAGTTTCCTGAACAGAGGATATTCACACATCATATTGTTGTGAATTTTAGGGAAAAATATGACCTTGGAAACACATTATGAGGATCCAGTGCAAGGGGAAGGCGTGTAGAACTTTAAAAATGCAGTTGACTAGCTAGCCATTCACTTTAGTTTGTTTAGCAGTGATAAGAAAAACAGAAGAAATCATCTTTTATGCATTTCCACAGATTTTGGCGAAAGGACTGGAAAGACCTGGTCCCCTGACACGCAACAGATCGGAAGCTTCCAGTGATGGGCGTTTCTGTGTCTTTGGTTTAAATAAACTTTTGCTCATGGAATGGGTTAGAGGGTATTCAAAATTCTGTTTTCTAAAAGAGATGGTGTAGAAGTGGTGTTATTTTTCCCACAAATGTTTCGTAGAATTCACTAACTGAAGTCATCTGTGCCTCAGTTTTCTTTGAAGGAAAGTTTTAAATTTGAAATTCAATTTCTTTTACAGATATAGGCCTACTCAGGTAGGCTTACTCCATTTCTTCTTGATTTGAGAGGTTTTTTTTTTTTTTTGCATGTCTTTCTAGAATTTTGTCCATTTCCTCTAAATTATCAAAATTATGGCAAAAAGGTGTTCATAATATCCCCTATTATCCTTGTGTAACTACGGAATCTGTAGCAACGTTACTCCTCTCATTACTGATATTGGTAATTTGTGTCTTCTCTCTCTCTTATTTTCTCATCAATATCTCTTGAGGTTTATAAAATCCTCGTATTTTCTCATGTTGCTACCATTTGTGAAACTTTTCATTCCTTTTTGGAGATTCACATTTTCACCTGGTGTCATCTCCCTCTGCCTGGAGACTTCTTAGAACGTTTCTCACAGTTGGAGTCTGCTGGTGATTAATTTCTTCCAGTTTTTGAAAAGAGTCTTAACTTCATCTTCTTTCTCAAAATATATTTCTCTGGGTAAAAAATTTTAGGTTAATTTTTTTAAAATACTTTAAAGTATGTTTTGCATAATCTTCTTTCTCGCTTTGTTTATAAAAATAAATCTATCATCCTTATCTTTTTTCCTCTGTGTAGAATGTGCCATTTTTATCTTGCTGTTTTTAGGACTTTCTTTTTATGACTGATTTTAAGATATTTGATTATAGTGTATCTTGGTGTAGATTTTATATTTCTTGTGATTAGGGTTCATTGAACTTCTTGGATTGATGTATTTATATTCATCAAATTTGGAAATATTTTGGTCGTTATTTTAGAAAAAAGTTTTTTTTCAATTTTTTCCACTACTCTCCTTTGGGGACCGAATTATACATATTTTGGCCACTGTCAATTTTTCAAAAATCTTTTTTGTCTTTGTATTTTTAGATAGCTTCTAATGCTGTCTTTCAGCTCACTAATATTTTCTTCTGAAATTGCTTAACTTCTACAATTTTCATCTAATATATTTTTAAATCAGCTATTGTAGTTTTATCTCTAGAAGATTGATTTAAATCTTCCATGTCACTGCTTAGCATTTTCAGTCCTTCCTCTACCTTCTAAAACATGGGAATTCAGTAATAATAATGGTTTTAAAGTCCTTGTATATTCTATCATCTGTTTCATTTTGAGATTCATTTTTATTGATTTTTTTCCTCCTATTTTGGCTTGTATTTCCCAACTTCAATGCTTGACTGATAATTTTGTTATTGAATGCTGAATACTGATTGATTTATTTCATTGGTTATGGACTATTTTTGTATTCCTATATTTTTTAGCTGAATTCTTAGAGATTCTTGGAAACAGTTTGATCATTTTTGGGCTTGCTGTTAGGGTTTGTTCATTAGAAACATGTCTGAATTTACTCTAGGATTAATTTTCCCCCACTGCAAGTGCAAGGTAGTTCTTAGTACATTAACGGATGATCTCTGAATTATAAGGCTTTTCATTCTGGCTTTTGTGTATTCTTTGAAGAACTATTCTCTTCAGTCCTTTGGAGCATCCTTCTCCCATCCTCAGATAGTTTTGGAATTGCTATGGCTTTTGGCCCCCCCAAAGGTTTGCTGAAACATCACTGGCATGAGGCAGATTGACTGATAGCGATGTCAGGTGGCATGAGGTATAGTCACCCTGTGGATTCTTGACTTCACCACAGAAAAAAATTTCAGAGAGTTTCAGGGAAAGTTAAGGTGTAGTTTACTGTGGAGAGGAAAACACATTCAAGAAAGGACATGGGTGCCTTAAAGAAAAGGACACATACTTGCCCTTGACAAGAAGCTTTATATAATTTTACAACAATGATTATGCACACTATTTCATAAGCTAAGAGTAGAGGGCTGCAGGTATCTGGTCATGGGTTTTAATTAGCATCACTCAAACTTTTAAGGTCACAGAGGCCTTCTAAATAATGAAAGGTACTGTCTAACTACATTTGGACTTTTCTGAGAACATCGTTGTCTCTGTGTTTTGAGTAATTCATTTACCGGTCTGAATGCTTACCCTGTTCCTCAGTTATCTAAATTAGACCTGTCTAAGAAACTTGCCTAACTACTTCTAAACTATGTGCTATGTTAACTATGCCAGCCTCAATAGGAGAAAAGGCTTACAATTTTTATTTAATGTTTATACACAGCAGCCTTCAAAATGAAGACCCACGTTTCCAATGAACTACTTCAGAATGAAGACCCAGGCTCCCAGTAAGTTACAGAGACTTAATGCCATCTCAAGCTTTCACCAAAAATGGGGCTTGCATTCTGGCAAAACAGGTTCTGAAGAGGGAAGAGAAGAACTCTCTTGAGGGGCAGCAAGTGATTGGGAGCATAGTGGGTGGGGGCAAAGAGAATGACTTGCAAATAGTTCTCCTTGGAAGCTGAATGAACTTGAGAGACAGGCATTATTTGGTAAAATGGCTCTCCCTCTCCTGCCATAGGTAATTTTAACAGGAAGAGGAAGCAGCTTGAGAGAGAGGGTCCTGGGGGTGGGGACCAGAGAGGCCTAGAGGTGAAAACCTGTATTTTGAATTTCCCTGCACCCATTCAGTTTCCTCACCCATCTGTATTGATCAGTCCTCTGCTAAAGGTCCTGTAAGACCTCTGTGAAGGGTGGCACCTAGAGAAACTAGAAGAAACTTAGCTTATTCTTAGTTTAGTCTATTTGCCTTAGCATAACCATTAGAAAGGTTCAGACACTCCACTGCAGGTCAAGCAGCAGCCTATCCCATGCCCCCTCAGCAAATCTCCATCAGATGCAAGACCAGGACAGCCCAAAGTTTCAATTCATGGTTTAGCATAATAATCTCTAGTAAACTTTTTTTGTTTGTTTGTTTTGAGTTGGAGTCTCTCACTCTGTCGCCCAGACTGGAGTGCAGTGGCCGCTCTCAGCCACCAGCAGCCTCTACCTGCCGGGCTCCGGCGATCCTTGCGCCTCAGCCTTCCAAGTAGGTGGGACTACGGGTGTGTGCTACCACACCCGGCTAATTTTTTTTTAATTTATTGTAGAGATGAGGTCTCACCAAGTTGTCTAGACGGGACTCGAACCCGCGGGCTCAGGCAATCCACTCGCCTCAGCCTCCCAAGGCGCAGGATTACAGGCTGAGTCACCAAGCCCAGCCCTCCAGTAAACTTTTAGGTTCCTTGTCAAGGCTGATGAGCAAAGATCACCCTTTGGCTGACCAAAGTCATAAAAGGAATAATACGACCACCTTTGGTCAAGGAGTTTGTGAATCGCAAAAGTCTAACAGATCTCTTGCAGGAAACCCCCACCCCCGCCCCAGGGTTAACCTAATCAGCCCTTTGTGACCTATGGGACACAAACCCCATCATGGCAGCAATCATGTGACTAACCCACCCATCTGCCTGCTGTCCGCCACCTGACATCAGCATCTGCGCTTGCCTGCCCCTGTGTGATGACGTGGGGCAGACCACCACCCAATCACCTTAAGGATCTTCCCCCGTCTAGGGGAATGGGTAAAGGCCTCAACCACAAGCAACCAGTGGCCACTGCCTTGCTAGTCTCTGGTGTAGCCGTGTGCTCTTTGAGTTCTGGCTGTCCTGACGCCTCCTGGCTTTGGCCCCTTCCCCCACCTTGGGGAGGTGAATCTTCTCTCTCCCTTCTCTCTCTCTTTTAAATAAACGTTTCTTTCTTTGTCTCTTTGTGTGTTGCAATCCTTTGCTTTACTCGGATCTCTGGGTTAATGGTGCTACATCTCCCCTCACCTCTCCAGCACGCCGCCCTCTCCCTCTCCGGACGTTAATACTCTGTGCAGGTCTGGAAGGCTCTTCCTTCCTCGGCGCGCTCCCTTCTCTTCAGCACTCTTGCTGCGTTTTCTTTCCCAGTTCCAGGCGACCATGCTGCCCAGATGCCCCTCCCTGCACCAGGGCCTGAAAGCTCTCTCTGAGCCGTGAGGTGAGGCATTTGCTGTGCTCAGCTCATGCTGTTCTCACTTCCTGGAGATCACTGTCCTTTGTTGCCTGATACCAGAGATCTCACTTGTTGTTTCATGTGTTTTGCTCATTTATTTCGGTTACTCCAAGCAGGAGTGTAAACCAAGCCCTTGTTGCTCCATCTCAACCAGATTTAAAGTCTGTTTTAAAATCCCTTCAAAGCCGGGCTCGGTGGCTCAGCCTGTAATCCCCCACCTTTGGGAGGCTGAGGTGAGTGGATTGCCTGAGCCCGCAGGTTCGAGACCCGCCTGGGCAGCTAGACCTCATCTCTACAAAAAAGCAAAAAATTAGCCGGGTGTGGTAGCGCGCGCCTGTAGTTCCAGCTACTTGGAAGGCTGAGGTGGAAGGATCGCCGAAGCCCAGCAGGTTGAGGCTGTGGTGGCCGGGAGCGGCCACTGCACTCCAGTCTGGGCAACAGAGTGAGACTCCAACTCAAATAAAAAAGAAAAAAAAATCCCTTCAGTTTCGTATTGTTTTCTCCATTTTCGGAGGCATCAGATAAAATTCCTTTGACTTTCCGCAGTCCTTCTTTGAAGAGTAAGCCTAAAAATATACTTATTTTTGCATGTCTAAAATTTTTTTCTGGAGTTATTATAGCAGAAACTCATTTCCGTGTCTCAATATCAGGCATTCCTCTTAAGAGCAACGTTACTTTCGCTCTTGTGCTTGTTCACATTGCAGCTTTTCTCGAAATGCCCCGTGAGGCCATTGTTGCCGTGGAATCAGGGAATCTTCTAGCAAGGGCTAAGAATTAGGATCATGGCTTTATTAGTAACAGAGTGCCACTGCCATACTTCTTTTTAAAGCAGAAATGTTATTAATATTGTGCCTGAATTTTTCACACTAGTGTCTTTAAAAAGCAAAGCATGAGCACTTCAGTATTTTTTAATATCTGCACAAGAACGTATAAAAAAGGAGTCATCAAGCCGGGCTCGGTGGCTCAGCCTGTCATCCCGCGCCTTTGGGAGGCTGAAGTGAGTGGATTGCCTGAGCCTGCGGGTTTGAGACTCTCCTGGGCAGCGAGACCTCATCTCTCCAATAAATCAAAAAATCAGCCGGGCGTGGTAGCGCGCGCCTGTAATTCCGGCTACTCGGAAGGCTGAGGCGGAAGGATCGCCGGAGCCCAGCAGATCAAGGCTGCAGTGGCTGGGAGCGGCCACTGTACTCCAGTCTGGGCGACAGAATGAGACTCCAACTCAAAAAAAAGGAGTCATTGTTGTTCTCCAGATTTCCTTGAAGGCCTAACAAATGTAAGAAGATGTGGGGATGGATTTCCCTGTACCTCCTCAGTGCCCTCACACATGTGTGTGGACCAGGGCTCTGCTGCAGATCCCGCAAGCATCCTGATCAGTGTTCTGGCTACTTACATTCCCACTATTTTCCTCCAGTATGGGAACAGCCTGTCTGACTTACATTTTTTGCGGCTGCTGTTGTTTGTCTTTTGCTTTCATTGTTAGAGTATTAGTAATGACCCCTGAGGGTCACCATACCTGGGCCCCTCCTGCTTTCCCACCCGTTCTGTTCCGCCCAAGTGGAGGTGCTCTCGTCACCCTCCGGAGCCAGAGTGGGCTGCACCTGCCATGTCCTCTGTTGTCCTCCCGAGACGGACCACCTGCCCTCCCTGCACTGGGCATCGTCCAATCCCAGTCTTCCTCAAAGCCAGACCCAACACCAACTCCAGGAGGCCTTTACGGTATTTCCGTCAGCCTCAAGCCAACTGTCCCTCATGGAAGTCTCACCGTATTCTGTTTATACATGCTCTTAACCTTGCTTTGGTTTTGCTTATTAACATTTCTTAGGCTTCTAGAACAGTGATTCTCAAACTTGAATGTGCGTGGAAATCCCCCAAGGTGCTTGTAAGCACAGATTGCTGAGTTCAGCCCCACAGTTTCTGGGGCCCAAGAAGGTCTAGCATGCTCCCAGCTGATACAGATGCTGCCGGCCCAAGGAGAACACTCTCAGACTGCTGGTCTGACTAGACCCCTGGTCTAGAGCCCTTGGAAGCCAAGTTTGTGTCTCAGGCTCTTCCATCCCACACAGTACCCAGCAGAGCAACTTGCAGAGAACTGTGTGCGAGTGTGGCTTCATGAGTGCTTGTAACGTAATTCCAGGTCTGAGAGGGCTGGGGTGTGTCTACCTATCCCAAACGGGCCACCTGGAGGTTCAGCAGGGCGAGACACTGGTGTGTTGAAACTTATGGGAGGCCCTGACGGTGGCCGGTGGGTGAAGAACCCACGGGTAGGGCAGCAGGCCGTCGTGTGGAAGTGAGCAAGTTCATCGCTTAAATTCCCAGACAGTGTAAACAATTACATTGATTAAGAGTGACAGCTACACTTTTCTGAGGCTCGTTTGGTCAGCTGCCTCCCGTGACTCACTACAAGGAATATGCATGCCCTTCAGAGACCGCCTTGGTCACGCCCTGAGGAAGGGGGCAGGAAGAAGCCAGGTATGGGGGGAAACAGTCTGTGTCCAGACAATGCCTCCCAGTACTGAATTTCTGGGTTTCAAAGGTGTGTTGTGAAAAATGTCATATGGGCTGGACGCAGTGGCTTATGCCTGTAATCCCACTTTGAGAGATTGAGGCCAGAGGACCGTTGGAGGCCAGGAGTTCAAAACCAGCCTGGGCAACCTAATGAGACCTTGTCTCTACAAAACAACAACAACAACAACAACAAAAACTTAGCCAGGCACGGTGGTGAGTGCCTGTAGTTCCACCTACTTGGGAAGCTGAGGCAGGAGGATCACCTAAACCCAGGGGTCAAGGCTGCAGTGAGTTACGAGCGTGCCGTTGTGCCCCAGCCTGGATCACAGCATGAGACGTGACTCAAAAAAGAAAAAGCTGTCAGTGTCATGTCCTTAAGAAGAATCACAGTTACAGTCAAGAACCCCAAAGAGGGGGAAAAGCAGCACCCAGTCTGCTCAGAAATTCACCTGTTCCATCAATGAATGACTCAGAGGGGGAGTGGAAAGCTGGAGGGTTGCCAGGATTGTTACATGCCTCAAAGTGTCCGGTTAGTTATTTCAGTTATTGCACAAAGAAGAGATTTTTTTTCCTACTGTAGCATAGTTTTGGTGATTAGTAGCATCAGTATAAGCATTGTATTAATTACTAATTGGGAAAACCAGTAGAATTAATGCCTGCCACCAAACGTTGGATACAGAATTTCAAGCGACAGTCCAAAGACAGCTGTGGCCTAGGGCGGTGGGGAAGGGCCGTGCCCCAAGAGGAGGCTTCTTGGGCGGGCTCCGGCCGTGCCGCAAGGCATGCCTGTGTGGACTTCGGGATGCTCCTTGTAGCAGAGCCCTAAAGCAATTCCATCCACTTCCAAGAGTAAAGTCCTCAAAACAGTGCCTGGCACGTGGTAAGTGTGCATTGAAAACGAACTAGTGAAGAGTCTGCTTGGTCAGTTTGTTGTGGGGGCCATGGCCATTGGCCCACTAAAGTTTCACTGAAGAATCCCTGGCAAGAGGCAGATTGATTCGTGGGAGAAAAGGCATAATACACAATTTATTGAACGTGTGTGCGGGGCCTTCAGAACGAAGACTCAACTTCTCAGTGAAACTTAAATACCGTCTCAAGCTTATGGAAAGGACGGGGACTTGCATTCTGGTAAAACAGATGCGGGGGGGAGAGGGAATTCTGGTGAGGTGCAACCCGCAACCCATGATTAGATGAGTGGATGGGGACAGAGGATGACCTGTGGTTATCTTTGGACGTTGACTGAACCTGAGACAGCTTCGTTGGGTAAAAGGCTTGGGCTGGGTCTGATGGCATTCTTCCCCTCCTTCCCTGATAACAGGAGAGGAAGCAACTTGGGAGAGACCTCGAGGTGAAATGCCATAGAATGGGGTGGATCGCTCTACACCCCTTCACTATACTTTCAGTGACCATTTTTTCCAACTGAAATTTAAAATAGGCTAGGTGTGGTGGCTCATACCTGTAATCTCAGCACTTTGGGAGGCCAAGGTGGAGGGATTGCTTGAGCCCAGGAGTCAGAGACCAGTCTGGGAAACAGAGAGACCTCATCTCTACAAAAAAAAAAAGTCCAACAATCAGCGGTGTGTCTCTGGAGGCTGAGGTAGGAGGATCACCTCAGCCCAGAAGGTCAAGGCTGTGGTGAGCCCTGATTAGGTCACTGCACTCCAGCTCGGGCGACGGAGTGACTCTGACTCAAAAAAAAGAAAGAAAGAAAAAGAAAGAAACTGAAAATACGAGTGATACTTGGGCCACTTCTGGGAATACAAGATTATCAAAACACTGTGATTCTGATGTCGGGTGGGGTGTGCTATTCCGAAGGTTTTGTGACTTCACCACAGAAGAACATTTCAGAATGAGTCCCCAGTAAAGTTTGAGAGAGAAGTTATTAGAAAGAAAGAGACATACCCAATGGGCACGGGCTCCTTAAGAGAAAGGACACGGGTTTGCCTTTGACAAGAAGCTTTGTATACATTCACGACCACGACCAGCAAGCCATGAGCTAAGGGGGTGGGCTGCAGGTATCTGGTTACGAGTTTTGAAGACCGCCTCTCCACCTTCTTTTTTTTTTTGAGTTGGAGTCTCACTCTGTCATCCAGACTGGAGTGCAGTGGCCG
>NW_007232079.1:76158-91181 GCF_000164805.1 Carlito syrichta
ACTACCACGCCCAGCTGACTTTTTGATTTATTGTAGAGATGAGGTCTCGCCAAGTTGCCCGGGTGGGTCTCGAACCCTCGGGCTCAGGCGATCCACTCACCTCATGCTCCCAAGGCGCGGGATTACAGGCTGAGCCGCTGAGCCCGGCTTCTCCACCTCCTAAGGTCACAAGGACCCTCTAAAAGTTAAAGTTACTGTTTAACTCGATCTGGGTTTTTCTTAGAGCAGCACTTCTGCATTTAGGGTCTCTCCCCGATTTCCCACACTGGTGGGTCTATACCCCAGCCCTCAAGGTAGTCGGGTCTGGTGTGCCTGGTTGGACAGGCAGCAGTCATGTACCTGTAAGAAAGATGTCTGAACAGTTACCCTATTTTAATTTAAACTATTCACAAGAAACTTACCTATCTACGTCTAACCTGCACTGAATAACCTGCCTCAACTCGACAGACATTCCCAGGGTTTAGGAAAGCCAAAAACAGTATATTTCACAGAAAATATTTTAGGCCCCCCAGGTTGTCTAAATCCATGTCTGTATCTTCTCAATGTTATCTCCCACTTCTCCAAAACACTCTGCATTTCCAGGGCAAGCTAACTCAAGTGCCCTTTTCCCTAATTGTGAGTGGAAAGGTAAGCCCCCACCTTTGTCGCGTTGTCACTTTTTCCAGGCATTCTGCGACTAAACCGATCTGGAATGGAAAGTACTCTATAGTAACAATTGTGGGGAAGTTTATTTTTCCCCCTGACATTTTGATCATTTTAGACTGTAAAACAGACTGATTACAGATGAGCAGGAAAGAAAAGGGCTTGTTATGGTCCGAGGAACGCTCAGCTGCCCACTCTGGATATTGATAAATCAAAAGAGCAGGGAACTGATAGAAAGAAGTTTATTTCTGAGTTCAAATTTAGGGAGCAGTGCTGAACTCGAGGTCTTTCTAAAAGGGTTCTGCTCACCCTCCAGGCTTTCACGGTTCCCTCTTATATGTCCAGAGTTGTTAGTGCCTATACCTAAGCCACGTGGTCAACAGAGCATTGTATAGAATGCGTTTCAGCCGCATCTATCAACAGTGACATTTTTCAGTTCAAACATCCTGTTGCCAGGGATCAGAGGTATCTCGTAGCTTTTATCAGTCGGGCCCGGCAGAAGTGTTAATCAAGCTTGCCATAGAGTAAAGGGAGTTTACAACGCCTAAGACATCATGCATTACGCAAAAGTTATACAAATCACAAAACTTGTAACTACATTGATACAAAAGTTATACAAATCCCAAGGCTTACGATGACATTGCTACTAAATTATTCAAACTTATGACCACTCAGAAAAAGGGAGTGTAGTGGGGATTTGCATCTTCCAGTTGATTGGGCATAGGCTGAAGGGAAGTCAAGGGTCCCCCGAAGCTACTTACTAGGAGTGCAGAGAAGACAAAGCGACTCTCAGTGATGATCTCGGGAATGTGCAGGAGCCTTTGAACCCTTGCCACGTCCTTCTCTAGGGGCTGTGGCAATAAGGATGGACATTAGTGGGTCTCTGTGTCAGGCTTACAAATTTCATCAACATGCATATGGGCATGAAAGTCATACAAAACATAAAAGCGCAGAGATGGCCAGATGGTTGACAGTTTCATACCATGTTGAGCTTAAAGAAGGAATGTGGGCTCAGAGAATGGCCGACACAGGTTATGGTGCCGAATCAGGGATGACAGCAAGACGGGTCGCGGGAGGGAGGGACAGGAGGCCTGGCCAGCAAAGATGGTCTTGTCCTGTGGGTGAAACCCATCCAGAAACAGGATGCAGCACTTGGAGAGAATAGCTGGGAAGTGCTCCTTTTGGACCTTTCAAGATTTCAGACTCAGTCTCCCCCAGGGAGGGCCTCAGGAAAAGCATGTTTGCCTTCTGCAGATTCTTTGCAGGTATAAATCTCCCCCACCAGAGATCAATTTGCAGGGCTGCTTCTGTGTGCTGGCCCTCCGAGCGGTCATCTCAAAATAGGTCGAGGAAGGAATTTGGGGGGAAAATATTTTTATTTCCTACTGAGGACTAAACCTGACCTTTTTTGTTCTTCTCTTACCCAGATTACTAAGTAAAAGACTTGGGGAGTCACTGCCTGATAAAGGCTCACCAGACAGGGTTTTATTGCCCTGTTACCGGATATCTTAAAGTTTGCTTTCCAACCTGACTCTGACATAATAAGTAAAGAGGGAGCCGGGCTCGGTGGCTCAGCCTGTAATCCCGCGCCTTTGGGAGGCTGAGGTGAGTGGATTACCTGAACCCGTGGGTTCGAGACCCGCCTGGGCAGGCGAGACCTCATCTCTGCAATAAATCAAAAAATTAGCCGGGCGTGGTAGCGCGCACCTGTAGTTCCAGTTACTTGGAAGGCTGAGGCGGAAGGATTGCTGGAGTCCAGCAGGTCGAGGCTGCGGTGGCCGGAAGCGGCCACTGCACTCCAGTCTGGGCAACAGTGAGAGAAAGAAAAGGAAAGAAGGAAGGAAGGAAGCAAGGAAAAGAAAGAAAGAAAGAAAGAGAAAGAAAGAAAGAAAGAAAGAAAGAAAGAAAGAAAGAAAGAAAGAAAGAAAGAAAGGTTTATGATCTCGCAAAGCCATCTCCTGTGGGTTCCCAGACATCAGGGAGCCTTGTAAGACACCTATCCTCCCTAAAGACTGCCACATATAAGACTTCATCTCCACATCAGCAAGCCTGGAGTTTTCCACCCCTTATCTTAACAAAGCATCTCCTCTACTGATTTCCCAAATTCCTTAGATTGGAACAAATTACCAGTCAATAAATCTTTGAATCTACCTATGACCTGCAAGCCCCTACTTGGAAATGTCCCGCCTTCCCGGGCCAAACCAATGAAAATATCATATGTATTGATTCATGGGTTCTTGTAACTCCTGCCTTCCTAAAACATACTTGGCCACAGGGCACACATTCTTAGGACCTCCTGAAGATGGGTGTTTCTAGGCTCAAGTCCTCAAGTTTGGTTCAAGAATAAACCATCTTAAAACATTCTACAGCATTTGGCATCTTTTCGTCAACACTTCACAGTCCTCACCAGAAGCCATGACAGTCTGTATCCTGGTCCTGAAGATTTAGAATGGTGGCTAAATGTATATAATCAGAATAAACCAAAGCAAACCCAACAAGCCAGAAGGCAGTTCCTCTGCAACTTTCTTCCTCTGATAGAAAGTTAATAATTCCACTGAGGTTCCCAGAGTTCACGTCTTTGACTTTGTTTTTTATAAAAGCAAAGGGAGCTACTCACCAGTAAGGGACTAACAAATTCCAAGAATCACTGAAAAATTGTACTTATCCACGAGAAACATACATTGCAACCCAACTAAAAGCAGAGAGCCAGGCCCAAATTACCAACGAGCAGATTAGGCCAGGTGGTGGCTCATGCCTGCAATTCCAGTGTTTTGGGGGGCCAAGATGGGAGGATTGCTTGAGGCCAAGAGTATGTGACCAGCCTGGACAACATAGCAAGACTTTGTCTCTTACCCTACCCCCCCCCAATTTTTTTTTTTTTTAAAGCAGATCACACAAAGTGGGCAAAAAAAGAAAAAGACTCTATGTCAATCAGACTGCTAGCCTTCGTATTACTTCTCATATCTGGCAGGCTTAAAATATTTCCCAGTGGCGACGCCCATAGAAATAAGAGCTGCAGCTATGGTTAGAACTGAGCAAATCTGTTGTTTCTAAACATGCTTCCACTCCAACAGAGGGCGGTTGGTTATCTTCGTGCGCTGATACCCGGGGAGGGAGAAGCTCCCCTGCAAGGCTGATAAACACACAAGTGGTTCCAGTCTCCAGGGACCGCCGCCCCACACCTTCCTCCTGACGGCCTCTGTAGCGACTCACAGCCCCGGCCATCGGCAGCTGATGGTCACAGGACCTGCTTTACAGGTGGCATCTGTTGTAGAAACCGAGAATAGTACTGACATGTTTTCCCACTTTGTATCTGATGGACCCGAGGACCCACCTGGGCCCAGAACTCACTCCAGGAAGCTGGCTCCACAGGCCCTGTGGCTCCCTTCCTGGAAGTCGGCTCTAGGACATGACCCACCCATGTCGTCAGCCAACCACAGTCTGGACCTCTGACTTCTCGGGAAGGCAGATTCGGGAAATGTCTTCTGTCTGCCCCACTCAGCTGCTTTGCGATATTAAACTCTTCCTCTGCTGTACTAGCTACATCAGCCTTGGTTTTCTGGGTAGCAGGCAGAGGAGCCAGTCAGGCTGTAACACCCAGACCGAGACACACATGGAGAGGCAGCCGGCCCTCACCAAGCATCTGCCGGTAGCCCACTGCAGCTTCTCTGTTACTGCACACCTGGACACCTTCTGTCCCTTCCTTTCTCTTTCTTTTCCTTGTTTACTTTCTTCTCCCTTCCTTCCTTCCTTTTCTTTCTTTCTCCTTCTTTATTTACTGAGTGAAATCCAATTGTGCTTTTTCTACAAACTTTTTATTATAGAGATTTTTCAAACATACCCAAAAGTAAAGAGAAGCATTAATGACTCTCATCCAGCTTAAAGTTTTACCAACATTTTGCCAGTCTTGTGCTACCTCTTCTCCACCCCTTCCTCTCCCTTCCACCTGATTTTTTTTTTAGCATTTTAAGGCAAATTCCAGAATTCCCGTCTTAAAGGCATCACGTCTCTCTAAAAGATCAGCACTTTAAAAACCTCACCATAATACATTACCATATTTCCCCAAATTTAGAATTTCTTGATCTCCTCTAATACCCAGCTTATTTTAAGTTTTTCCTGACTTTCTCAAAATAACGATGCAGTTGGTGTGTTCAGACAGGCGCTATGCAAAGTCTACCTCGTGCATTGGATAAATCCCTTAAGCTCTTTCAGTCTGCGTTACTTCCCTTTCTTCTGTCTGGTTTTCATGCCATATGCTTGGCCTGCTCCGTTTTCTGCAGTCTGGATCTTGAAGAATTGCATTTTGATGGTGTAACAAATGCATGCTTTTGCTCTCCGTATTTGCTATAAGCTGATGTTTTTACTTAGGGGCTTGTTTAGACTCAGGTTTGAATTTTTTTAGCATAAGAATTTCACAGTGGTGTTGGCAGTTTCCATTACACCACAGAATATTGGATTATCCCAAGTTTGATCAATTAAAAGTGGTTGGTGGAAGCCAAGGTCATGTGTCGGTCTCTTCTGCATGCCTGTTGCTGACAGCCTCCTATCCAGAGCAAACCTTAGAAAATGTGTGCTGAATTGAGGCGGCTTATGAAACCCAGATTTGCAGGACTTTAGAATCAAATCTGCTCTTTTCAACTGAAATGCCCCCAATTTTATTAATTAATAGTTGTATGCAAAAGTTCCATTTCATGACCTCAGCCAATTTTGACCAGAGCACCTTAGCTTTGGTTCTTTCTGTTTCATCTTCTTAAAAATATATAAATTTCTTTTGCTTCTGTTTTTTAAACAGAGGCAGAATCCCACTGTTTTGCCCAGGGTGGTCTCAAATTCCTGGGCTCAAGCAATCCTCTCACCTCAATCTCCCAAACTGCTAGAATTATGGGCATGAGCCACCATGCCCAGCCTGTTTCATCTTTTTTCTCATGGTGCCAACCCTAGTCAGGCACAGTGGCTCACGCCTGCCATTCCAGCACTTTGGGAAGCAGAGGTGAGAGGATTGCTTGAGCCTGCAGGTTCAAGACCAGCTCGGGCCACTTGGTGAGCTCTTTGCTCTGCAATAAATCAAAAAATCACCCAGGTGTGGTGGTGTGTGCCTGTGGTTCCAGCTACTTGGAAGGCTGAGGCGGAAGGATCACCTGAGCCCAGCGGTTTGGGGCTGTGATGGCCATGAGCATGCCACTGCACTCCAGTCTGAGTGACAGAGTGAGACCCCAACTCAAGGAAAAGAAAATAGTGTCAACCTTAAATAATGAGATTTAGAAAACATGATCAAGTATAGCATTTATTGAAGTGTGGAGCTTGAGGATAGCCATCAAAAAAATGGTGTTGGTCTTCTAAAGTGGAGAAGTGAAGGTTTCTCAGATGTGGGCAGAGACAGAGACACCTTAGCAAGATTTCAGCATTTTTCATCCGAGACCAGTGCATACCTCACAGAGATTTGGGTAGTTACAGACTACTATGCCTTCCAGGGAAAACCGTTTCTCCATGAAGAGATGTAGTGACTGAGGGAGACTCATCTCTAGTGCTGTTGGTCTTTCTGGTTATTTCCAGGGAAAACAAAAGGCAGCAATTGCAGCTCCATACTGTCTGACTCAGGCTGCATAGCCACATTTTCTCAAAGTTCTGAATAATTTAAAGTTCCAACAACTTTAAGTCTGAATTATTTAATTTCACAATAGAAATTTCTATTGTGAAATTAAATCAAGAGATTGTTTAGTTTGTGTGTTTGCTTATTCATTCATTTATTTATTTTGAGTCCAGGCCTCATTCTGTCATCCAGGTTGGAGTGCAGTGGCACGATCATGCCTCACTACAGCCTCAACCTCTTGGGCTCAAGCAATCCTCCCACCTCAGCCTCCTGAGTAGTTTTGACTACAGGCTAAGTTTTTGATTTTGTATAGAGATGAGGTCTTGCTATGTTGTCCACGCTGATCTCAACTCCTGGTGATCCTCCTGCCTTGGCCTCCTAAAGTGCTGGGATTACAGATGTGAGCTACTTCCCCCAGCCAATTTTTAAAAGGATTGCTTCTTCTTCTTAAGAAACAATAATGCTAATTTCACAGCATATAAAACTGGGAAAGTAACTCTTTTATTTAGTGATGTATGAATATTTTTAAAACAGGATACACATTTTTAGAAAGATATTAGCAAACCTAAAACTGAAATCTATGGGTTCATTTCTCCCCATTTTTTTCTACACCTTAAAAAAAATTCTTCTTTGGAGATTAAAACAGAAGAAGGAGGGCCCAACATCACAGAGCGGCAGGAGCTGAGCTACATGGAGTATGCAGTCAGGGCCCCAAATGGGTACACAGCTGGCCTCTTGGCAGCAGGAATACTTGTGCACCCGGGCCACAGCTGGAAAGAGGTGTGTACACTTGAACATGGCTGAGCTAGCTTCCACGCAGGAGCCCTGAGCCTTTCATTAAGTCATGGTCTGCCTGGAGCCATGATCCCAAGGGCCAGTATGAAATTACTTCATGGGAAGACAGCCACACTCAGGGCACTCAAGAAATAAAATTCTCACAGAAGGTAAACACGCAGATAAGAATTGCAAATGCGTATAAGAAAGTCTAGTATTATTAAGTTAGCCAGGATAGCCAGATCTGTTTCGTACAGAACACACAATTATAGGTATGTCATTCACATCCATTGCAGTCTCTCTCTCTTTCTCTCTCTCTCTCTCTCTCTCTCTCTCTCTCTCACACACACACACACACACACACACACACACACACACACCATGTAAAACCTTAGGGTATGTGTGTGTACCTAAAGCAATCGGATAAAAGTACTGAATTCTCAAGTCAATAAAGGAAGGAATGGCATCTATGGAACATTCAGAATGAAAACATGCCATTATAGAGAAATAGCAGATGAACATTTAAGATAATCAGATATCTTGCTAATTAAAAATCCCTGAATGGAGATTAAATAGAGGACATATTGTTGGGAGCCAGCCATGGAGGCCCACTGAGCGTTAGGGATCAGGGAGGGCCATTGACCCGGAGACCACTAGGATGTGTTCGGGAACTGTTGACCCCATTCCCTCCCTCCTTTTCCACTTGGCACTGCAACCGGGAAAGGCTCCTGCTGGCTCTAATAGAGGACTCTGAAACCGGAACAAACACAGCTAAACTTGGGAGTTTATTGTTCCCATTTTCCACAGTTTATGGTTTTGGCTTTTAAACAATTTAAGTTCAACTTTGAGTCACATTGAGGATTCAGGTTCTCTTGATGTGATTTTAGAAATTTATAGATATAGGTTTTAGGAAGTAGTTTATATAGATTGAAAACAATTTAGGTAACCATTTTATTGTAGAAGTGTGGTTAGTTTAGTTTGATTTAGGGGGTCCAGTGAAGTTTGAATTAGGCCAGCTGGTGTTAGGAGAGTGTAACCATAGCAGCAATTGTTTTAATAGAAACTAGTTTGAATTAGCACAGAAGAGTAGACGTAATAATTCATTATGGTGGTTTCGGGTTTAGACATTGAGTGATGTTATTTCAAGATGATGTAGTTGTGATACAATTAAGGCCACATAAGAAACTGGTTTGAAGCCAGGCTCAGTGGCTCAGCCTGTAATCCCAGTGCTTTGGAAGGCTGAGGTGAGTGGATTGCCTGAGCCCGTGGGTTCGAGACTCGCCTGGGCAACTTGGCAAGGCCTCGTCTCTACAATAAATCAAAAAATCAGCCGGGTGTGGTAGCGCATGCCTGTAATTCTGGCTACTCGGAAGGCTGAGGCGGAAGGATCGCCGGAGCCCAGCAGGTCGAGGCTGTGGTGGCCGGGAGTGGCCACTGCACTCCAGTCTGGGCGACAGAGTGAGACTCTAACTCAAAAAAAAAAAAAAAAGAAACTGGTTTGGGGAACATAAAGCAAGCATAAGAAACAAAAAGACAATTTGTGGTTGTTCTTCCTCATGTTCTTTCTCATGTATAAAAACATTTGCTTGAGAGTGGGGGGTATCCTTTGAGAGTGGGGAGTGTTCCTTGTGTACCTGGACCTGTTCATGTGAAAAGTGCATGCTACCTTTTGTGTCCTATGACGATGACTTTGCAAAGTTTGGGGATAAAAGCCCTGGGATAACACTCAATAAATGGCTTCTGCTCATTCTGAACAGTAGTCCAGTCCCTTTCCTTCTCCCCTAGTCACCTACCCCATCTAACCTCCAGGAACCCCTGACCTTGCAGGAGCTGGACTCTTGCAACATATCTAACTAGAAAAAGAATTAATAAATTAGAAAAGAAAACTGAGAAAATCTTGCACTACAGAGTGAAGATGAAGAGAGGAAAATGACAAAAAGAAACAATATAAATCTAAAGAAATGTCTGAGAGAATAAAGCAAATGTTGGAAAGGTAATAAATTGAAAAGATGAAAACTGAGGCTTTCCAGACTTGAAAGACATGGAAAAATTCAACCTAATATTAAACCAATAATAGTAATCACAAATTCCTAATCAGATCCATCACAGTAAAAACTTCAGAACTTTAAAGATAAAGAAAAATCATGAATTCTCTCAGAGGGGAAAAAAGGTGGTACATAAATAAAAGAAATAGCAATAAATGGCAAATAGATTTCTCACCAGACACAGTAGATGTTGGAGCATATGGGAGTAATAAGTTTGCAATACTGAGATAGAATAACTGACCCAAGACTTCTATACCCAGCCAAATTATCATTCAGGAGAGATGGCATACAGAATAAACACCATATTTATTCCCTCTGCTGCAAAGATTTTACTAAATAATTGCAAAAGATTATAGAACTATAAACCCACAATGAGTCATATGTTTTTATATATTTTGCAAAAATAATATTTTAACTCTAACTTGTTAAAAATATAGTTTCCACTCTGACTTTCCCTCTCATCTGAAGTCTCCAGTAATCCTTTTTTTTCTTGTATTTTACTCTTACATGTGTGGAGAGCCAAATAAAACTAGAGAGAAACCTTCATCACGAAGTGCAGAAACCAAAATAAACAATCAGAAATAAGAAATGAAGACAAGCCGGGCTCGGTGGCTCAGCCTGTAATTCCGCACTTTGGGAGGCTGAAGTAAGTGGATTGCCTGAGCCCGCGGGTTCGAGACCCGCCTGGGCAACTTGGTGAGATCTCATCTCTACAATAAATTTTAAAAATCAGCAGGGCATGGTAGCGCATGCCTATAATTCTGGCTACTCGGAAGGCTGAGGTGGAAGGATCACCAGAGCCCAGTAGGTCGAGGTTGCGGTGGCCGGGAGCGGCCACTGCACTCCAGTCTGGGTGACAGAGTGAGACTCCAACTAAAAAAAAAAAAAAAAACCAGAGAGAAGAAATGAAGACAATGCAAGAATCAGAAGATTTGGGCAGAGCATAATCTGTGAGTAATCATTTTCAATACAGAAAATAGTGTCTTCCTGAAGACAGAAAGCTGTTCTATTTTTAAAGAAACCACAGAGATGGAAAAAAATTTAATATAGTAGAAGAAAAATTTTAAAACCAGTAGAAATAGTTGAAGATGAAGTTAAGACATATTCCAGAAACAGGACTAAAAAAAAAGAAGAAAATTAAAGCTCTATCTAGGTATACAATATATGATTGGTAGGAATTTTAGAAAAAAAGAACAGAGTAAATCAAGACTAATTTATAAAAAAGAAATTCGGGCAACCCCCTCAGGTCTCCGCTCACTCTGGGAGCTTTTCTGTCCTCTCAATAAATCCTCCTTTCCCGCCTTAAAAAAAAAAGAAAAAAGAAATTCAAGAAAAACTTCCAAAACTTTGAGTGAAAACCCCCCTGCGAAAACTCTAACACAATAAATAAAACATATCCACACCAAGGATGTCTTTGTGATACTTTCAAATTGTACACAAAAGATCATGAATAAGAATGACATCACATTCTCAGCTGCGACATTGCAAGCTAAAAAACAAGAGAAAAATAAATTCGTATTTCTGAGGGGAAATTGTCAAGAATAAATTGCTAAGAATTCTATATCTAACCAAATGATACATAAGGTTAGAACAGAGACATTTTTAGCTAGAAAGAAACACAGGTTATTTAAAGTTCCTACCTGACCTTCCTCAAGAAGCTAATAAAATCATACTACACCAAAACAAAGGACTAAACTAAGAGAGGAGGCAGAAGCAGGTTTTTTGCTTATTTGTTTGTTGTTTGCCACGGACTATAGTCCAGAGAGAAACAGAAGTTTTAACAGGAAAACAATGAAGAAACCCCAGGCGACAGGTAAGGGCAAGAAAACAGAGGACTTCAAAGATGTAAAACAAACCCAAAATTAAAATGCTTACTGTGCATGTTTAACTACAGTAAAAAGCATTAACTATAGGAACTATAGTAACATGTTTAGTTGTAGGGAAATAGTATTAAGAGGTTTCTTAATATATGGGATATTTGAGAAAATGCTATCTATACATTTATAGAAAACTCTGTAAATAGTAAAAGCACACACATGAACTCTGTGCCTGACAATATAACAAATAATGATCAAAAATCACAGTTATCACTGGCTCTGCATCGAGTGACAGCTACGCAAACATAAGAAAATGTAAACACTAAGTGTGTTTTAACCAAATATGTGGAGTAACCACATTAGGGAATGTCATAGCTGATAAGACTACATTAGACAAATGATACATTCTATACAATCCCACCTACAAAAGTCCAGAAAATACAAAAGCGTCTACAGTGACGAGAAGAAGAGTCTTTGCTGCCGAGGAAGGTGGCATGGGGAACCTCGCCAGCACAGGCACTTGGGGACAGGATGCACTGGCTCGTCACTCCTCACGGTCGCGATGGCTTCACAGGTGTGCCTGCACATCAGACCTTTTCCAGTTGCACACTTTAAGCATGTTTACTTTATTGCACACCCAATTTTGTCTCAAAAAATAAAATATTTTTAACATAAGAAAGACATATTATTGGATGGCAAACTTTTTTTTTTTTTTGGTAAAATCTGACAAGACCAAATGCCAGTGAGGACACAGAGCAACTAGAACCATCATGCACTGCTGGTTAAAATGCAAACTGGGACTGGGCACGGTCATCCCATCACTCTGGAAGACTGAGGCTGGAGGAGAACTTGGGGCCAGGAGTTTGAGACCAGCCTGAGCAACAGAGCGAGACCTCATCTCTACAAAAAAAAAAATGTAAAAAATTAGCTAGGCTTGTAGTCCTACTTACTCGGGAGGCTGAGATGAGAGTACCACGTGAGTCCAGGAGGTCAAGGCTGCTATGAGCCATGATTGTCATGAAAATGCCACTGCACTCCAGCCTGAGCAACAGAGGTGAGGTCCTGAATAATAATAAAAAAAAGAATGCAAAATGGTACAGCCCCTCTGACAATCTGCTTGCCAGTTTCTTGTAAAGGCGAACATACAGTTATCATATGATCCATCAATCCCAGTCCTTGGTAATCACTTCAAATCAATGAAAATGTGCGGTCACACAAAAGGTCATAGGAACTTAGTTACAAGCACCAAGTACTGGAAACAACCCAAATGTCCTTCAACAGTGGAACAGATAAACTATTACATATTTGTAAGAAGGAATACTACTCAGAAATAAATGAGAACACATCACTAATATGCAGAACAACACAGAGGACTCTCTAAGGCACTTTGCAGAGAGGAAGAAGCAGATCTCAGGAGGTCACATGCTGTACGACTTCCCTGTTGGGACATTCTGAAGAAGGCAGAATCCCCAGAAGTGGGAGAGCTCTGCGACTGTCGGGGCGGGGCGGGGCTTCACTATAAAAGGGACACACAAAAATTCGCTTTTCGGGTGATGGAGAGCTCTCTTGTATCCTGATCCTTCCATCCTGGTTGTAGGAATCTAGTCACGTGTTAAAACTCACAGGACCATAGACCACGGAAAAGGTCAACGGATGCATTTCAAAATTAATTCACTTTTAAAAATCAGTGCATTTTTGGCGTATGTATCGATGAAAGGACAACATTGGGTGATGCAACTTAAGATCAGTAATCGATGGTCTGTTCTCCAGTGACCAAGAAGTCACAGGCCAACCGGATGGCCGGTCAATATTCAAGCCATTGGCCTGTTCAAGAAGGGAGTGGAGTCTTCAGGAAACTGCCTGTCCCTAAATATCCCCCACACTACGTGGATGCTACAGAAAGAACTATTCTTGTGTCCTCCAAACCTCTCAGGCTGTGAAAGTGGCAATTGGAGGTGAAACTTCTTTATCAGAAGTTGCTATTAAATGATAACATTTTCAGCAACTTTCTTAAAGTGATTGTGTCACAGAAGATTCAGTTGAATGAAAAGGACTTTAAAAGAGGCTATGTAGGTCAGGCTCGGTGGCTCAGCCTGTAATCCTAGCACTTTGGGAGGCCAAGGTGAGTGGATTACCTGAGCCAGGGGGTTTGAGACCAGCCCAGCAACTTGGCGAGACCTCATCACTACAATAAATAAAAAATTAGCTGGGAGTGGTTGTGCGCACCTGTAGTTCTGGCTACTCGGAAGGCTGAGATGGAAGGATCACCGGAGCCCAGCAGGTTGAGTCTATGGTGGCCGTGGGCATGCCACTGCACGCCAGCCTGGGCGACGGAGTGAGATTCCAACTCAAAAAAGAAATAAGCTATGTAAATGTCTTTAAACCTGAAAGCCAAGGGCCTGAAGAATTTGAAAGGCATAACTTTGTGCCTTAAGTTTCCTGTAAGGAAAGACCAAATTCATATCTCTCAGGACACACCGTTTGCTTTAACAGTAAGTATCAGCGTAGCTCATGCATTGTTTTTACAGTTTAAATTTGGAAAGAGTTGGCCGGATTTGGTGGCTCAGCCTGTAATCCCAGCACTTTGGGAGGCCGAGGCGAGTGGATTGCCTGAGCCCGTGGGTTCGAGACCCGGCTGGGCAACTTGGCGAGACCTCATCTCTACAATAAATCAAAAATTAGCCGGCTGTGGTAGCGCACGCCTGTAGTTCCAGCTACTTGGAAGGCTCAGCGGGTTGAGGTTGCAGTGGCTAGGAGTGACCACTGCACTCAGGTCTGAGTGACAGAGTGAGACTCCAACTCAAAAAAAAAAATTTTTGGAAAGAGTAAAACTTCTGTTACGCTAAAGCAGACAGACATTTACAAGATGATGCCTTTTAAGTGTGCCTGTTTTTTGCTGGGCATCTGCCGCCTGGCACTCAGGTGGTGAAGGCTGGGGCCGAGGTCCCGAGCAGACATTGGCGATGGCTTTTCCTTTTGGCTTCACCCTTGGGGAGGGGGCCAGCTGCAAGCCAAGGCTCCCAATGCTGTGAGTGTAGATTCAATCACCTGCTCGTTCCTGGCTGGGACCAATGTCCATTGCATGAAAGTCCTGCAACGCCCCATCTGGTTGGGAAATGATGTCTGTTCCCCCTCCAGAGACGGTTTGCTCCGGCCCTGTCTGTGCGCTCCAGCACAGCACAGCATTCGACTAGGGTCTAGGGAGACCTATCGTGTTTCTGAGAAAAGGCTCACAATGAAGAGACGAGGCAACAAAGCAAGACTTCACCTCTACAAAAAGAGAAAAAGTTGCCGGGTGCAGTGGCGTGTGCCCTAGCCCCAGCACCTCGGGAGAGGCAGATCGCCTGAGCCCAGGAAGTCAGGCCACGGTAAGCCGTGATGGCCCCACTGCCCTCTAGCCTGGGCACAGAGTGGGACGCTGACTCCAAAAAGAAAAGAAAAGAACAGAAAACCAGGCAAGTGATGTGGAAACCTTCACACCATCATGACCTGCTTGGAGCGTTTTGGTGAGATCACTTCAATACTCAGAAAGTAAAAAAAAAAAAAAATTGTTAATGTAAATTTTACATCCTTCTCCACACCTTACCCTGTTGAGATGACTGGGATCATCCTGAAATGTTTCCATCCTTTCGACAAAGTCATTTTACGGTATTTGAACCGGCTCAGTGGACTCTGGCTGATTCCAGGGAGGGTGAGTTTGCCCACCATGGCAGCAAGCATGGCCTCAGTCAGTGAGGACCAACATCGCTGGGCTCTGTAACCATAGGGCATTTCTCAGAGCAGCAAATCAGGATGGAATCACTCACCAAACTCACCTACTGTTTTCTTTTCAAAATCCAGTCGTTTTCTAATACGGACGCTTCAACTTCTAAACATGTCATTTTCTTCTCTTAAAAAACCCACAGATGGCCAGGCATGACAGCTCACACCTGTGATCTCAGCACTTGGGAAAGCTAAGATGGAAGGATCACCTGAGCATAGGAGTTTGAGGCCTACCTGTACAACATAGTAAGACTGCGTCTCTATCAAAACAAAAAAACAAACAAACAAATTCCTAAATTTGAGAGCGGAAGGTAAAAAATCTAGCATAACAATATATACCAGCCGGGCTCGGTGGCTCAGCCTGTAATCCCGCGCCTTTGGGAGGCTGAGGTG
>NW_007232079.1:91359-102248 GCF_000164805.1 Carlito syrichta
GAGGCGGAAGGATCGCCGGAGCCGAGCAGGTCGAGGCTGCGGTGGCCGGGAGCGGCCACTGCACTCCAGTCTGGGCGACAAGAGTGAGACCCCAACTCAAAAAAACAAACAAACAATATATACCAAGTCTGATCTAGTGCATTACTTTTTTCACTCATGAGAAAAACCAGATTTATGAAAACTACCTAAGAGATTAACCAGACATCCAATGCCCACCCTCTGATGCATGTCACAGTTATATGAACTCCCATCTGGTTATATAAGAATAAAAGTTCAAACCACGAGCTTTTATTGTGACTTTAAAGAATAAAATATTTTATTTGTGATAAGAAGACTGAAAGTCAATTTAAGGAGGCCATCTAATATCCCTGGGGTATACGGGAATTTCTTTTGGCTTGGAAATAATAATAAGGTGTGACATATGAAAGGAGGAAATGCTTTCTACTCAGCAGAATCGTGACCATGCACCTCCCAGCAAGCTGCTGTCTTGCTCTGTAGCCTGGAATTTGTCTCTGATCCCCGACAAGACAGCCCATTCAGACCACTGCACAGAGAAGACCACTGTGCACAAAAGACTCTCAAGAACCAACTGACTGCCAAGGATCGCAGTTGTTTAGAGAAACCCACCAGGGTGAGTGACTGGTTGAGGCGAACAGAAAAGGATGACTGGGAGGAAACTAAAAATATCATCAATATCCTCAGAAACAAAAGCAAAACAGAAGACTTAGGAGCTGCCAGAGAATCATAAATTTAAATTATAATATCAGAAAAGCCACACAAGATTGATAGATTTGACAACATTAAAACTAGGAACTTCTGTTCACCAAAACACACTGTCACAGGAGTGAGAGGTAAACCACAGAGTTACAGAAAATATTTGCAATTTTATATCCAATGAAGTGCTTGTATTTAGGATATTTAGAGAACATCTACAAATAAATAAGAAAAAAAAAGACAAGGGCTGGGTGTGGTGGCTCATGCCTATAATCCCAGTATTTTGGAAGGTGGAGGCAGGAGGATTACTTGAGCCCAGGAGTCCAAGATCATTCTGGGCAACATAGATCTCATCTCTACCAGAAATCAAAAAATTAGCCAGGTGTGGTGGTGCATGCCTGTAGTCTCAGCTACTTGGAAGGCTGAGGTGGAAGGATCACCTGAGCCCAGGAGGTCAAGGTTGCCGTGAGCCATGATCATGCCACTGTCCTCCGGCCTGGATGACAAGTGAGACTCCAACTCAAAAAAAAGGGAGGGGGGAGCAAAACATTTGAACAGGTGCGTTTTACAAAAGAGAATATTCAAATGGGTATGAAAGATGCTCAACTTCAGGAAAATGAATTTAAAGCCATAATAATATACCATTAACCAGAATGGCCAAAAAGTAAGAACACACAACAAATACCAAGCAGGAGTATAAAAGCAGCCAGCACTCTGATTTATTCTGGGGAGTGTAAATTGGTAAAACTCCTTCTTGGAAGTAGTTTGGCAGCATCTACTAATGCTGACCATACGAATGCCCTAGGACCCAATAATTCCCTTCCTAGGTATATATCCAACAGAGACACACACATATGTCAATCACAAGACACACACAATAATGAGCACAGCAGCACTGTTCAGAAGAGTTGGAAGAAGATTCAGAAATAACCGTCTATTAATAGCTGGGTGGACAAATAAATTGTGGCATACTTATAAAGCAGAATACCATGCAGAAATGACAATGTACACAAGATTCTTAGCTCATTTTATGCTGACATAACAGGATACCACAGTTTGGGTGATTGGGAATGAAAAGAAGTTTATTTGGCTCATGGTTCTGGAGGCTGGAGAGTCCAAGGCAGAGAGGCTGCACCTGTGAGGGCCTTCGTGTGACATTCGGACTTGGTGGCAGGCGTTACGTGGCAAGAGTGCATTTGAGGGAGGAAGGCTGGCACTGCTTTCATCCGAAGCCCACTCCCGAGATGATGGCATTAATCCACTCATGAGGGCCAAGCCCCCCTGACCGAATCACCTCTTAGAAGCTGTGCTTCTCAACACTGTTGCACTGAGGATTATGTTTTCAAAAAAGAACAAAATAATATCTTTTTCAGCAACTTGGATGGGATTGGAGCTCTTTATTCTAACTGAAGAAACTGAGGAATGGAAGACCAAATGCCTCATGTTCTCACTGAGTGGGAGCTAAGCTATGGTCCTCAAAGACATACAAAGTAATGTGGTGGGTGAAAGGATAGGCTGAGGCTGGGCTCAGTGGCTCAGCCTGTGATCCCAGTGCTTTGGGAGGCCAAGGTGAGTGGATTGCCTGAGCCCGCGGGTTCGAGATCCACCTGGGCAACTTGGGGAGACCTCATCTCTACAATAAATCAAAAAATTAGCCGGGTGTGGTAGCACGTGCCTGTAGTTCCAGCTTACTTGGAAGGCTGAGGCGGAAGGATCGCCAGAGCCCAGCAGGTCGAGGCTGCGGTGGCCGGGAGCGGCCGCTACACTCCAGTCTGGGCGACAGAGTGAGACCCCAACTCAAGGAAAAAAAAAAGAAGAAGAAGGAAGGGTAGACTGACAGCGAGAAGTGCGTTTTTTAAAATCTTCTTCCTTAACCTTAATACAATGATGAGAAAGTAGAAGCTCTGCTTTTGGAGAAATGCACACTTTAGGTATAGTTAACTTTACCGATTTTGTCTTTTCAGAAGCAGACTTCCAGGTATCTGAGGTATCTCATAGTGGCCATCAAGCTTGCCTAGAGTAAAGGGAATTTACAAGGCCTAAGGCATCATGCCTTGGGCAAGGACTGTAAAAGTCATGAAACTTGTCATTACAAACGTTATGACCTCTCAGAGGGGGAGCAGGTGGGGATTCGATCTTCCAGTAAATTGGGTTCTATCTACAGGAAAGCCAAGGATCCCCCGAAGCCACCTACTGGGAATGCCTAGGAGATAAGGGGAGGTGCACCCTCCATTAGCTCTAAGGAATGTTGTTTGGGAAGGTGCAGGAGCATTAGAATCCTTGCCACGCCCTTCTCTAGGGGCTGTGATCATGTGGGCGGACATCAGTGGGTCTCTGTGTCACAGGTTCTCCAAGACATGCACAGGTGGTCGAGAAGGAAGTCACAGCAGTCACGGCAGTCACATGCAACATCTCCAAGAGAAGGATTTAAACCAGGACTCTGAGAGGCTACGCCACCACACTCACTGAGTGTGGGCCCACTCCCTGTCTGTGGGGGGTGAACTTTTCTTAAATAAATCTTTTCTTCTCTCACCTCTGTGTGTTGCGAGTCTTTGCATTGCTCGGATCTCTGGGTTGCCAGCGTGCACCTCCAGCTTGACGACTCCGGCGGTGCTGCATATCCCTCGCTTCCCTCTCCATCCATCCACCCTCACCCCCTCCAGACCCCAACATTTTCCACTGGAGTCTCAGAAAGGGAGAGGGTGGAAGGCGACTGAGGAATGACAACTTACCTGTTGGGTACAATGTACTCCAGTTGGTGCCAGGCACTCTAAAAGCCCAGACTTCACAACTATACAGTATATCCATGTTACTGAAAACCACTTGTACCCCTAAAGCTACTGAAATAAAAAAATTTTTTAGACTGGGTGTGGTGGCTCATGCCTGTAACTCAGCACTTTGGGAGGTGGAGGCAAGAGAATTGATTGCCTGAGCCCACGGGTTTGAGATCAACCTGGACAACTTGGCAAGAACTTATCTCTATAACAAATAAAAAAGTTAGCCATGTGTGATGGCACACACCTGTGGTTCCAGCTACTTGGAAGGCTGAGGCGGAAGGATCAACTGAGCCCAGGAGGTCGAGGCTGCAATGCCATGAGCATGCCACAGCACTCCAGCCTGGGAGACAGAGTGAGACTCCAACTCAAAAAAGAAAGAAAGAAAAAATTTCAAATCTAACTGTCTCCCTTTTTAAGAACAGGATTAAGTTTTAAACACATGAACTTGGGAGGACACATTCAAATCACGGCAACAAGATAATGAATGTTATAAACACAATGTTGAGTGAAGGAAGTCGGACACGAGAATATGATTCTTTGGGATACTGCTTTCACTAATTTTGAAAACGGGTAAAAATTTATAATATTAGAAATAAAGCCAGCTGTTTCTCTTAGGGAGGGTGGCAACTAAGGACACAAGGAGGCTCTAAGGGGCTGGCAACGTCTTCTTTCTAGAGCTGGGTGTCAGCCACTTGAGTGCTTTAACTCTGTGAAAATTCATGCAGCTGTACTTATTTGTGCACTTTTTTATTTGGATAAAATACTTCACTAGAAAGTTACTTTATAAAAACACATAAGGAAAATTGGAAGAGGGAGATATGGCAGTCACCCAGACAGTAGAACATAATGACCATAGTTTAAATATAGGGGGAAATTGATTTTTCCTATAAGTGGGTGTCTTACTCCGTCACTCAGGCTAAAGTGCAGTGGCACAATCGCAGCTTACCTCAGCCTTGATCTCCTGGGCTCAGAGGACACTTCTGCCTCAGCCCCCTGAGCACATGGGACTACAGCACATGCACAACACCACCACACCTGGCTAAATTCTTTCTTTCTTTCTTTCCTTTTTTTTTTTTTTCCTTTTTTGTAGAGATGAGGTCTCACTATGTTGCCCAGGCTGGTCTTGTATTCCTGGGCTTAAGAAATCCTCTTGTCTTGGTCTCCCAAATTGTGAGGATTACAGGTGTAAACCGCAGTGTTCAGACGGGAGAATTAATTTTTAAAAAATTTTTAGATAACCAATTTCAGAATGGCCAACTTCCAAGAAAGTGAGTTTGTTTGTTTGCTTTTTTTTTTTTAGTTGGAGACTCACTCTGTTGCCCAGGCTGGAGTGCAGTAGCACGCTCATGGCCACTGCAGCCTCGACTTGCTGGGCTCGGGCAATCCTTCCACCTCAGCCTTCCAAGTAGCTGGAACTACAGGCATGCGCCACCACACCCAACTAATTTTCTGATTTATTATAGAGATGAGGTCTTGCCATGTTGCCCAGGCTGGTCTCGAACTCATGGGCTTAGGCAATCCTCTTGCCTTGACCTCACAAAACGTTGGGATTCCAGGTTTGAGCCACTACACTCAGCTCAAGAAAGTGAGTTTTTGAGAGAGTGCATTGAAAAAAATTGGCAGCAGTAGAAATAAAAAAGTAATTTAAGAAAATATATTACAACTGAAGAATTTGAGTGACCAAATTAAAAAGCTGCCCCAAGTGTGGAGCACGTTAAGTGAGAGTCATCTCCCATCAAACACATCATCACTGAATTTCAGAATCCTGGGAAGATGATTTGACAAGTTTCCTTAGAGAAAAAGTAGGTCAAATACAAAAACTAGGAATCAGAATTGCCTTTAAAATTCTCAACAGCAACAATGGCAAGTAAAATAAAACAGAGGAAGGGCTTCAACATTCTGGTTGCCAATTTTTCTTCTATGCCCAGCCAAAGTATGAATGAAACGTGGAGATGGAATAAAGATACAACTCGTCACGAAGGGCTCAAAACACTGATGCTCCATTGCATTGTCTCGGGAAGCTGAGGGGATGCTGTGGACCCAAATGAGGACATAAAATGAGAAAGAATAAGACTTAGCGTTCAGGAAACAGTGGATTTCAAACAGAAGAGAGATGGAGCCAGTATGGGCCACATAGCAAGACCTCATCTCTAAAGAATCAAAAAATTAGCTGGCGTGACAGCATGCTCCTTGCAGCCCAGCTCCTCGAGAGGCTGAGGTGGGAAGATCACCGGAGCCCAGGAGGGCGAGGCTGAGGTGAGCCGTGATCGTGCCACTGCACTCCAGCCTGAGTGACAGAGGGAGACCCTGACTCAAAAATTAAAAGAGGGAGAGAGCGAGCGAGGACAGAACCCCCAGAACTGGATGAGTGGGCGAGCCAGGGTGCCAGCCACAAGCAGGCCTGAAGAGTAGACATCCAAGAACTCCAGAACATCTTTTCAAAAGACGGCACACGGCCTTTGCCGGGCACTGCTAGGGGCCGGGAGGGCACACAACAACCGGAAGGGTGCCTGGGCCTGTGCTGGGGTGGGTGGGGGAGGGCTGTCAGAGGCCCAGACTTCATCTGCACGCAACCCACGTGCAGAGACACCCTATCTTGCACCTCACATCTCTATAACACAACAAAATTCAATGTGAAAAGAAGATGATCCAGTGCAAACATGCTTGAACACATCTAGAGACGTTTTCTCATCATCACCTTTGTGGAGAAAAAAGAGAAGCTTTGCACAACTAAAGTAGAAATTGAAATGAGTGAGTGATAGAAAGGTAGACAGATCGATAGATAGAGAGGTAGACAGAAATATAAGCAAATGAAGGTAATTATTAACTGAAACCCCACATAGCTTGGGGAGTGTCGGATAGTGGCCAAGAGTGTGAAGTACAGATCCCACTCACTTGGGTTCAAACTCTGGTTTTGCCTCTTAGGAGCTGACTCGTCTTGGACAGGCCCTCAACCTCCCTGCTCCTCGGGTGTAAAACCAGGTCAGTGTAAGTCTTCCAGGAGTTCTGTGAAAACGGAGGTCCTTGGAACGTTTCCTAGACCAGGGAAAGCCCCACGTGTGGGTGAGCTATCATGGTCGTCGCTCCCACCACCCTCTTTGTCATCCTCATTGTAGACTCCACGGTTCAGCTGTTCAGTGGTGAAGGGGCACCTGTCATGGAAACACTGACCCCCCAGAACTGGATGAATGGGTGACCTGGGCTAGAAAAAGAGAGAGGAGGAGGAGGGGGAGGGAGAGGGCAGGAGAGAGAGAGGGGAAGGATAGAGGAGGAAGAGGAGGAGGAAGAGAAGTAGTTAGGTCATGGCAGGCAATTCTTCTCATAAATCGCTGAGTTCTATGTGCTAACACTTGTTTAAGGGTTCTTATGTGTATTCTCATGAGGGATGTTGAGAAGAAGGGGGGCAGCGGAGGGGGAGAAGTCTATTAGCCAGACTGAGAGAAAGCAAAAGCAGAAATTGCTCGTAGGTACAGGGAAGGAAAGAGATAAGTTATCTTCCCCATAGAAAGGTCTTAGGAAAGTTTTAGAACTGAAAAACCAAGAAGTACAACGTAACCCTCTCTGAAGTATGAAGGCAGATCTTAAAAGATTAGCTAAGAAGCTGAGAGTTGAAATAAGTTGCTCTGTGGGGTAGAAAGCGGGAAATAGACACAGGGAACTAGGTTTTCTTTGCAACAATCTTTGTCAACTAGGTACATAAAATGCATTAACTTGGAAAATTAAAACTGAGTTTTTGTTCCAAAAAGAAATCTGCCGGCCAGATTGTTTCACCGGATAATTCTACCAAACATTGAGGAAAATCAGCACTAATGGCACACAATCTTTTTCTGGAAACATAAGGAGAGAAAGCATTTCCCTCTCCTTCCATGAGAACAGTATTCCTCTGACACCAAAACCAGACAAAGAAGGACAAAAAAAGAAACTCTTACTCAACATCCCTCATGAGCATAGACATAAAAACCTTTAAGCAAGCATTAGCACTTAGAACTCAACAATTTACGAAAAGAATTACACACCATGACCAAATGAAGCTTATTCCAGGAATGCAAGGTTGGCTCAATATTAAAAAATTCAGTCAACACGATCGGAGGAAAATTCATATGATGCAGTAAAAACATTTGACAAAATATGTTTATTTTAATACCTTTCGTTGTGTCTATTTGAAGTATACAACATGATGCTACAAGACACATGTATATAGCAGAATGGTGACCATAGCAAAGCAAACGAACACATCCATCATTGCACGTAGTTACCTGTTTCCCCCTGTAGCAAGAGCTGCTGTATCTACTCATTTGGCAAAAAATCCTGAATTCTGTAAACTAAAAATAAAGTCCCATCTTGGTCAAGGGGGCCCCAGGAAAACCTAACAAGAGGGGAGGTCAGATACGCCTTGCTATATCCCCTGTCTCTTGGAGTTTAGACACAATGGACCAGCGTTAGTGTTAAAACAGAGTCCACACAACCGACGGGACAGACTCTTGACAGCAACAAGAGACCAAATTACAGACAGGACCCAAGGCCATGCCCAGCGAGGGGTGAGTCACGCACCCTTACACGTAAAGAACACCACACCGCACTCCAACTGCCGCAAGACTCTCCTTTCCCCTGGCAGTGAAGCAGGCACTGGCCTTGAGGAAGCAACATTAACACAGCTGCAGCCCATCTGGCTCACAGATGCTGGTCACTGGCCTCCTGGTCCGCCAGCCACGACTACAACTTTGACTGAACAAGGGACTGATTTCAGTTACTTTCTCGTAATAAGAGACCCCCCACCACTGTGAACTAGCTCTGGCGAGTTTACAGAGGCTGTACACTTGGGTGCCTCCATGTCCTGAAAAGAACTTTTGACAATTCAGGTCTAACATTTCAATGTTAATCTCCACCCCGAAGCGAACATGGTCGTATGTTACATGCTTGCTTGTTTAATACGCTTGTGTCAGAACCCTCTTCATGAATATTCATAGCTCCTCTTGCGACCTCTTGAATACGTATATTTAGCCAACCCGGTTAGCACAAGCTCCTGCCCAGCCCCTCCTCCCTCCAGGCACCTGTCTCTGGTTTTCCCTGTAGACTGTGCTTCCCAACCAGCAGGATGACCACACCACTCCCTAGCCATAAGCCCTTACAAGAATAGAGGTATTCCTCCTAAGTTTGCAGATCTTGAGTTGTTTCCGCGAACAACCCAATACCGTATCATTGACTCTAGTGCCCATGTAGTTCAGTAGACCTTTCCTTCTGTAAGGTTCCTTCTATGTATTGGCCACTTGGTGTCCTTTGACTGACATCTCCCTATTTCCTCCCCACCCCAAGCTGGGTCACCGCTGTTACTCCCCGCCTCTCTCTGTACTTGACCTCTTTCTTTAGAGCCCACATGTACAAGATCATGCAGTGTTTTTCTGTGCTTGGCTGACCTCACTCAGCATCACGGCCTCTGGGGCCGTCCGTGTGGGGGCAAGTGGCAGATCAGGCTGGATGACATCCATCGTGTGTGCACACACCCCAGGCTCTTTATCCATTCAAACGCTGATGGACACCTCGGCCCTTGTGACCAGTGCAGCAATGAACGCGAGAGGGCCGATGGCTTTGTGAGGTGGTGATTTCGTTTCGGGGGGGAGTGTGGCTGGAAAAGGGATTACAGGGTTGCATCTGGCAAAATGCAACGCTCTTTCAGAATTTAAAAAATAATTCTCAGAAAACTAAGAATGAAGAGGAACCTCCTCAACCTGACAAAGAATACCTGTTAGACAACCTTCCACCATTACACGAGGTGTCTAACAGGTGTTCTTTGTCAGGTTGAGGAGGTGCCCCTAAGGCCGGGAAGAAAGCGAGGATGCCCACTCTCAGCACCACCATTCAACTGAGCGCCTAAGTTCTAACAGGGCAAAGGCAGCGAAAGGAAACACAAGACGTGTACTACAGTCCGTTCCCGTTATTTGCAGTCGTTACGTCCACTGGAAACACTAACTCGGCAAAAGCTGAACCATTGCTTCTAGGGTCGCACAGGGTTGGGCTCCTGTGAGGCTCTGGTCACAACACTGTCATCCACCAAAACGCCATCCACAGTGTTACAGGCTGAGGAGAGGAGGTGACATTAAGACAGTCATTTAGAAAAGACTTAGAGACGTGTTAAACTGAGTTGGGCTACACGTAGAAATCTTATGAATTTAAAGGTGACAGCCGGGCTCGGTGGCTCAGCCTGTCATCCTGCGCTTTTGGGAGGCTGAGATGAGTGGATTGCCTGAGCCCATGGGTTCGAGACCCGCCTGGGCAACGAGACCTCATCTCTACAATAAATCAAAAAATCAGCCGGGCGTGGTAGCGCGCGCCTGTAATTCCGGCTACTCAGAAGGCTGAGGCAGGAGGATCGCCGGAGCCCAGCAGGCGAGGCTGCGGTGGCCGGGAGCGGCCACTGCACTCCAGTCTGGGCAACAGAGTGAGACTCCAACTCAAAATAAAATAAATAAAGGTGAACCTTTGTCCTTGGCCCCCTTCATGGTCCTTGGGTCTGGTAGCCATTGCTGGTACTGAAGGGAACACAACCATCTTCACTGAGTCCCTGATAAGACGGAGACACACACAAGAAGACCTGGAAAAGATCTGGAAGCCCCTGGAAAAGTCTCCACCGGACCTAGATAAGCAACGGCTCTACGGAAACTTTCTGAAGCCCAGAAATGTATCCGTTCCCTTGGTCTCTGGACGACAGCCGCTTTCCTTCGTGTCTTTGGACTCATTTGATGCATCACGTTTCATCAAGTCTTGTGAGCCAGAGCTCCCAGAGTAAGCAAAGCACGGCACCCAGCTGGAACGCGCACAGCCCCACGTTGTTCCAGGTACTTGTAACTCAGAAGGAAGTCAAGACTGACGTCATCTGAGCACCAGGTTGTGACAGTCACTGTTTGGGGCCTAAACACTGAGTGAGAAGAAAACTGAGCAAAGGTCATAAGACACGTAGTTATTATTAATCAATGGGGAAAAGGTAAAAAACTGTAGGTTTTATTATAAATACTGGAGGAAAACGCTGCTTAAATGACCAGGTTTTCGGCGGACACACAGCCTGTTCCCTGATCTCATGGCATCAGAATAAAACTCCTTCCTTCTCCCAGCTTTCTGCCTCTCGTATTTGCCTGACTGCAGGGGAAGCCCTCGATTGTTGAATCGGAACGTAACAACAGGACATAGGTGTGCTTGCCAGCGTCCGTGCAAAACGCCGACCTCACCAACGCTGAAAATGTGCTCTTCCGAACCGACCCTTTTCCTGCACCACCTGAGCAGACGTCTCGAAACTTCTTCCGCAGCCTCCCAGTCCACAGACGCTGCCCTGCCTGCGAGTCTGGCATCCTCCACACATTTTGCCTTGTGAGACGCACGAGCCAGCCCAGGCCACAAGAAGGGCTC
>NW_007232079.1:102366-109064 GCF_000164805.1 Carlito syrichta
CTTCCTCGGCCCTTTTCTGGAGGAACCGCGTCTTTGACTCACTAGCACTGAACTCACAGCCGCCAGCACCACCAGCCTGCACTTTGCACCTGAACGGAGCTTCTCCATCAGGCCGTGGCAGCCTTCCTGCGCCTAGGAACCCCAGGTAGCACCGTGGCACTGCACGTGGAGCTGTTGTAAACAGCAGCATCACCAGCAGAAACGCAACCGGCCACCCACGTGTCCCTCAAGGCGACGGTGTAGCCCAACGTGTTCCGTGAGGGCGGTGGATACTCCAGTCACGTGAAACGACAAGACTACTTTGTCCCTGACCTGCTCCAGTTGTCACCTCTGCTAGAAACACACAGCCATCCAGAAAGAAGCAACATGCCTTCGAATCGGTGCTGGTCGCTTTTTGTCTTTATCTTTAAGTTATTTCGGTAGCTTTGGGGGTACACACAGTTTTTGGTTACCTGGTGGCATGGGAGAGTGGCAAAGGAGCCTGGGCTTTAAGGGTCCCCCACCCCCACCTGTGCACACTGTCCCCTCCCTTCCCCCCCTTCTGAGTCTCAGGGTCCATCATGCCACCCTCTCTGCCATTGCAGGTCCTCAGTTCAGTTCCCACTTACAACTGAGAACACGTGGTGTCTGGTTTTCTGTTCCCGCGTTAACTCACTTCCGATGATGTTCTCCAGCTCCATCCAAGGTGCCCATGGTGTATCTATACCACATAGTCATTATCCACGGGTTAGCTGGTGGGCATTTAGGTTGATCCATTTTTTTTAATGCTCTGTAGAAGTCAAGAAAACAATTTAATTAGCCACGGTGGCCTTGAGGTGAGCTATGAAGTCACGATGATACATTTACCTCGAGGTGGGAAAGAAACCAGACCCCCATCAGGCAGCCATGACAGGGGTGTGGGAAGTAGACTCTGTGTGCTTAAAACGCATGGTTTTGAATGAGCCAACAGGCGTGTTCTGAGCTTCCTGCATCTGATGCTGCCTGGAGCGGAGCTGCCAAGACAAGCAAGCGGCTCCCCGCTTCAGAAAAGCCCGGCCAAGGGACAGGGACCCTTCCTGGGGACGCTGCCGACTGGGGAGAGGCAAAGGACCCTTCCTACACAGGAGGGCTCCCCGATGACACAGAGGGGGCGAGCCGGATTCACAGGGGCCATGCAGTCCCGCCGGCTTGGGGCACACCTGGGCCTCCCGGTGGGAAGAAAGCCTCCCAGGTACAGAAGGGGCTCTACCGACTCAAAGAGCCAAAATCTAAGGAAGATTGGGCCGGACACAGCTTGACCCCGAACCCAAACGGTGAAATCATTGCTCACTGGCTCATTCATCTACGTGACCTTTTCCCCTCCAGGATCGATATGGCGCCGGGCCTTAGAGGGTGCCTCCTGTCATCCTGGTGGACACCACACAATCCTCCCCCTAACACTGATCCCCCGACTCCCCCCCACTGAGGATGGCCGTGCTGCTGGGTCACGCGCCCAGGGCAGCTCAGGGCTCTGGGAGCCAAAGGTGGGCCCTGCTAGCCCTCTCCACTGGCACAGTGGTAATCCTCCAGCATTGCGTTGGCCTAAAGCCCTTGCAGGCCAGCCTGGGTTCAAGGAGCAGGGAAACAGACCTGTCTCTCCATGAAGAAGGGTGCAAGTCCCCTCAGCCGCCAGAATTTGCCACAGGGGGCATATCTGTGGCAAGGTGGACAGGCATTCCCAAGAAAGACCCCGGAGGGCTGAATGAGCATCTTTTCTTTGCTATTTCTTAAACATTCCTGTGGGGACACTCCCGCTGACCTCAAGCCCATTGGTGGACAGGGCTGGGAGTTTAGCCAGATGCCACAAGCGAGAAATGTATTTGAAAATTCATGCTACGTGTCCAGCAACTGTATTTGAGGGGGACCTTCAAAAGTGGAATTTATGTATTAAAAACTGCGTATTTATTCTTGCATGCTTAAGCTTCAGTCATCTTCAAAGTATTCTCCGTTTGATGCAAAACACACATCGAGATGCTTTTTCCACTGTTCAAAACAGCTTTCGAACTCGTCCATTTTGAGGCCTTTTAGTGTGTCTTTTTTTGTTGTTTTGTTTTGTTTTCTGAGTTGGAGTCTCACTTGGTCACCCAGACTGGAGTGCAGTGGGCACTCCTGGCCACTGTAGCATCGACCTGCTGGGCTCCGGCGATCCTTCCGCCTCGGCCTTCCACGTAGCTGGAACTACAGGCACGTGCTACCATGACCGGCTAGTTTTTGATTTATTTTGGAGATGAGGTCTCGCCAAGTTGCCCAGGCGGGTCTCGAAACCATGGGTTCAGGCACCACTCACCACGGCCTCCCAGAGCGCTGGGATTACAGGCTGAGCCCCCGAACCCGGCCTTAGTGTGTCTTTTAGTGTTTTGCTTCATCTCTTCCACCTCGGCAAAGCATTTTCCTTTAGGACTCTTTCCATCCAGGGAAACAAACAAAAAAATGTCGCTCGCGGTAAGATCAAGTAAATGGGGGGGGCCCAGGGCTCGCGCCATTTTTGGTCAAAAACCCCTGAGCACTCGGCCTGGTGTGGCAGGTGGGCTCGTAGATCACCCATCACCCAGGAGGAAAATGTGTTGACCGAACCGCCGAAGAAACATTTCACTGACGCCAACTGCAGCCCCTCTCACCAGCACTGGCTGGTCCAGTGATGCCAATGGGTTCCTAGAACCTAGCAGGGGAAGCCTGTGCTTCAAGGGGCCTGCCCTTCGCAAAAAATAATTCCAGGTTTCTGGGGATCCTTCCTCACAAGAATAAATACACAAGTTTTTCTAAATACATTCTGGGTTTTTTGCGTCCCCCCTCATAAGAAAAACATCTGGGCGCCTCCAAATGCCAGCCACATTTGCACGTTGGTTTCCTTCTTTATTCGTCAGCCTCTATGCATTTTCACACACAAATTTAATTTGGAAAAATGGGATCACAACATAGCTGCTGTTTCTGTTACAGACACTCTTCCCTTTTTGGGCTACTTTTTGGGTCCCTCTTTTAAACACATTTATTGCCATTCCCCATCCAGGAAACCCATTCCTTCCATGTGCATGTAACTACACGCTGGCCTATGAAGACACTTTTAGGTGTTTCTATTTTTTTTATATTTGGCCATAAAGGACAACTGTTTCGTCCACTTTTCTGCATCTTGCTTTCCGGGCTCAGAGACTGGACATTCCTCCAGCCGCACAGGGTAGCACTCAGACGCGCTTTCTCGAGGTCTGTGACAGTTCACAGAATGCATTTGCCACAATGACCCGACCACCTGACAGTTCCTCTGTGTTCAGGAATCTCGCCCTGCGGGATTTGGAGGAGGACTTCGCAATAAGTGTCACTACGTAGAAGTGCAGGTTGGTTGTTTCCGCTTCTGTGGCCTCAAGAGCCTCAAGCAGGATGTGCATTTTTATCTTTTATTTTATTTTACTTTTTTGGTTCGGGATCTCACTCTGGTGCCCGGGCTGGAGTGCAGCAGCATGATCCCGGCCCACCGCAGCCGCGACCTCCTGGCCCCAAGCAATCCTCCTGCCTCGGCTCCCAAAGTGCTGGGGTTACAGGCCTGAGCCACTGCACCTGGCCGGTATGCATATGTTTAGTCTTCTTCTTTTTTTTTTTTTTTTTTTGAGTTGGAGTCTCACTCGGTCGCCCAGACTGGAGTGCCGTGGCCGGCCACCGCAGCCTCGACCCGCTGGGTTCCGGCGATCCTTCCGCCTCAGCCTTCCGAGTGGCTGGAATTACAGGCGCGCGCTACCACGCCCGGCTGATTTTTTTATTGATTGTAGAGATGAGGTCTCGCCTGCCCAGGTGGGTCTCGAACCTGTGGACTCAGGTAATCCACTCACCTCAGCCTCCCAAAGCGCTGGGATTACAGGCTGAGCCACCGAGCCTGGCGAGGTTATCATTCTTTTGTAATTTTTGTGAATTTGCATATCATAATTTTAGCCTATCCTTAATAATTATGTATTTCTATTTAATAGCTATTCATATCTTTTGCCATCTTTTAATTTTTCTTTATATCATTATTGCTCGTGTTCTTGATATATTACTGCATTAAATGTGTATCTTTTGCATTGTGAATATTTTTTCAATATAACATCAGTCTTTTGACTTCTTTGGTATCTTTTGTTATTTGTATGTCTATGCCATTATATATGAATATATGTATGTGTGTCTAAACACAAAACAGACATTACTTATATATGTACATGATTTTTATGGAATCAACTACACCCAGTTTCTGGTTTTAGTTTGGGTTTAAAAAGATCTCTCTGACTCCTGGGCTTGCATATATGTTCTTGGATTTTTTTTTCTGTAGCTTGTATCATGTTCCTGTTTGCCTTTGCTTTATTCCATCTGTAATGTGAGTGTATGATGTAAGAATAGGATCCCTGATGTTTTTCCCGATGGATAGATTGTTGTGTCAAAATCGTTTACCAAATAAACTGCTTTTTTCTCAGAGCCTCCAGAGACGCCCTTGGACCACACTGATGGCGAAGGAGTGCCAGGGCCTCTTTCTGCCCTACGGCGTCTTGGGCCATCCGGGTTTTCGTGCGAGCCTGTCCTGATCACAAACCGTGTTTGCCCTTTTACCAAGCTCTACGGGGTAGCACCAACCTCCAGCTCCTGCCTGAAGTCCCTTCCCGCTCACCCTGAGCTCGGGCAGCGGCATCTCCAGCGGGCGTGGGACAGCATGGGGCCAGGGCCCCTGGGAAGATTGGCCCTGCTGGGCCCCTTCTTCCTGTTCACTGACTGCCCTCCGATCTCAGCCCTGCCTGGGCCTGGGGCGGGCGACTTGGGCGTGGGTGGTGATAGCAGCCGCACCCTTAACCAGCTTGGGCCTCTGACTACGGCTTTAGAGCTGGGCTGCTCCTCCTTGGAAGCTGAAAATAAAATCCTAAGCCCCCGCGGACAGAGCCAGCCCCTTCTTGGCCAAGGGGCCCCAGAGAAATCTGAAAAACCAAGTTCCTGGTTATGAGAGGAAGAAAGGTCAACCCCTCTCTCTTGTGGTTTAGGCAGACCAACCGACCGGCACTGACGTTAAAGTCGAGATCATAAGGTTCAAAGGACAGCCCCTCTCACCCGCACGGGCTGTGTGGCAAGACCGCACATCATACACAGGGCCCAGGTCATGCCAGGCCAGGGCTAACCAGCGCCCCCTTCCCTGCAGCACAGGCCACGCTGTCTTCCTGAAAACATTCCTCTCCGCTGACTCCCAGCTTTTATTATTATTTTTTTTTGAGTTGGAGTCTCACTCCGTTGCCCAGACTGGAGTGCAGTGGCCGCTCCCGGCCCCCACACCTGCTGGGCTCCGGCGATCCTCCCTCCTCAGCCTTCCGAGTAGCTGGAACTACAGGCACGCGCTACCACACCCGGCTAGCTTTTGATTTATTGTAGAGACGAGCTCTTGCCAAGTTGCCCGGGCAGGTCTCGAACCTGCGGGCTCAAGCAATCCTCTCGCCTCAGCCTCCCAAAGTGCTGGGATGACAGCCTGAGCCACCGAGCCTGGCTGACTCCCAGCTTTGGGACAAAGTTTTACTACCTCAGTCAACTGCAAATTAAAGACTCTCTGAGCCCACCTGTGCCTCTAAGGCCCCCTCACCCCTTCCATATCCCGCCTTTGGGGCCAGCGAATGACCTCCTGTATTGATGGAGGACTTTGCCAGTCATGTCTCCGTCCTTAATGTACAAAGCAGAGCCGAGCCGGGGCCCACCGGCCTCCAGGCCACTCAGGCCTTCTCCGGTGCATCTCCCCGGCCCGTGGTCACGCACTGTCTCAGAATAGCCCTCTCTCAAGTATTTGAGCCTCTTTCTGTGTCCAGCACAGCCACGGTTCACGGTCCCAGAGCGTCTGAAGCAGGGAGCAGGTCCAAGGCGTTGGATGCTGGCTAAGGGGACGGGTGTGGACGGGCTCTTCGTCATCCACTTGTCCCCACAGGCTGAGAGTGTCTTCCTCTCACCATTTTCCTGAGAAACAGACTTAATGTGCTCAGACCAGAGACAAAGTGAGATCTGCACGCAGCAGCCCGCTGACATCAATGCCAAGGTCCGGACGGACAACCTCTCCTGTTGGGTTTACGGACGTCACCGGCCTTGGCAAGCCCGGAGGGGACTTCCCCGGCTCTGTGGAGCCAAGAGTTGCTCTGCTGTTCTTGGCATCACACCTGAGATACTCAGTGCAAGCCGTGCCCGTGAGAAAGACCTTCATGGGCACAAAGGGACCTCCTCAGCCCGGGACTCCCAGTGCTGGCGCCCTGTGCTCCCGTCCCTCGTCAAGGGGAGTGAGGCCGTTCGGACTGGCGTGGAGGCTGACAGGGCCACCGACTCATCCGGCGTGACACTGGCAGCCTGTGCATGGCGACCGGAGCGGCTCAGCTGGGAAGAGCCGCCGTGATCCCCCACAGGGGAAGACCCCGGGTCTTTCGAGGCACTTCACGGCGAAGATGCCACCAGCGGTGGCTTCGCCACCCGGCTCTCCAGCGTCGTCGTTGCCGGCCAAGGCAGCGCACCGTGGGCTTCTTTTCCCCGAGGAAAAGGCGGCCGCCGCGCCACTGCCGACCAGGGAGACCAGGGCCTGGCAGCCGGACAGATCCGCGGGCGGGCGGTCTCCGTGCGACGCGGCGGAGGGGTCTTTCCTCGCTTCAAGACAGGACGGCGGGAAAGGTAAACAAGCTGCCCGCGCCTTCGGCTCCCCGCGAACACGCGAC
>NW_007232079.1:110048-110839 GCF_000164805.1 Carlito syrichta
GAGGCTGCGGCGGCCGGGAGCGGCCGCTGCCCTCCGGTCTGGGCGGCCGAGTGAGACTCCGACTCAAAAAAAAGAGAAAGAAGTAACGGGGTCTAGGTCAGCCCAACGGTGTTTAGGACTCTGTGTACCAAGCATCACAGGTGATGACCCAGCGGCTGCCAAGAACTCCCTAAGGGGCTTCTTAACGATGCAAACCCCCAGGTGGCCTCTTTAGTAAGTATGGAGGGGGCTCTGGAAGGAAACAGAGAGCTTTGTTCTGAGTCGGGGGTCTGACTCTGCCGTCCAGGCTGGAGTACAGTGGCATGATCATGGCTCCACCCAGCCTCCAGCTCCTCAGTTGGCTCCGGAGATCCTTCTGCCTCAACCTCCCAAATAGCTGGGACTACAGGCCAGCACCACCACACCCAGTTAATTGTTTGATTTTTTGTTTGTTTGTAGAGATGAGGTCTCACTCTGTTGCCCAGGCTGGTCTCAAATTTCCGAACTCAAGTGATCCTCTAGCCCAAAATACTGGGATTACAGAAATGAGCCGGGGCACTGCCTGGAAACAGGCAGTTTTTTTGTTTTTGTTTTTTTTTGAGTTGGAGTCTCCCTCTGTCGCCTAGACTGGAGTGCAGCGGCCGCTCCCGGCCACCACAGCCTCGACCTGCTGGGCTCTGGCGATCCTTCCTCCTCAGCCTTCAGAGTAGCCGGAGTTATAGGCATGTGCTACCACGCCCGGCTGATTTCTTGATTTATTGTAGAGATGAGGTCTCGCTGCCCAGGCAGGTCTCGAACCCGCGGGCTCAGGC
>NW_007232079.1:110948-171777 GCF_000164805.1 Carlito syrichta
GCGGAAGGATTGCCGGAGCCCAGCAGGTCGAGGCTGCGGTGGCCGGGAGCGGCCACTGCACTCCAGTCTGGGCGACAGAGTGAGACTTAAACTCAAAAAAAACCCCCCAAAAAACCCTGAGAGACTGAAAGCTTCTCTCTCCTTGAGGATCATGGTGTGAGGTGTCCATGATAACGGATGCTTGTGGGTTGCATTGTGACCCTCCCTCAATTCCTATGTTGATGGTCCTAACCCCCAGGACCTCAGAATGTGGCTCAATTTGAAGACGGGGTTTTCAAAGAGGTGATTGGATTAAGATGAGGTCATGGGCCTGATCCAACAAGACCAGTGTCTTTCTAAGAAAGATGGACACGCACAGAAGGGTGACCCTGAGGACACAGGGCGAGGTGGCCCGCAAGCCAAGGAGAGAGACCTCAGAGAAAACCAACCCTGCGGCACCTTGATCTCAGACTCGCAGCCTCCAGGTCCATGAGAAAGCCGACGTCTGTGGCTGAGGCGGCCTAGCCCGCGGCATCTCGTTAAGCGGCCCTCGCAAGCCCAGGCAGCATTTATCAGGTGTTCTCCATAGCTCGCTCAGAACGGTGGCGTGGGAGCCTCGGCCTTGAGATTCATTTCTGTTTTCATTCTTCAGTCAGAGTCTCGCTCTGTCGCCCGGACTGGAGTGCAGTGGCATGATCATGGCTCGCCACAGCATGGCTTGAACTCCTGGGCTCAAGCGATCCTCCCACCTCAGCCTCCTGAGTAGCTCAGTCTACCGTCAGGCACCATCATGCCAGGCTAGTTTTTTGATTTTGTAGAGGTGAGGTCTCGCTATGTTGCCCAAGCTAATCCTGCACTTCTGGGCTCCAGTGATCTTCCTGCCTTGGCCTCCTGAAGTGCAGGGATGAGAGGCATGAGCCCACCTTGAGATATTTAATCCGCAGATAGGGAGGCCAGTCTTTCAGGTAAGAATTATTTATTGAGTTAGAAAAACCCCAGATACCCAGTGCTCATCTTTGCTCGTATTATAGTTATAAAGCTTTGCGTCAATGACTCTTGAAAACTCCTTGAAAGCACTTGTAGCTCCTAGGCAAAGTAGATTGTCGACAGATGAATACAGCTGATTATTTTAACCTTGAGAGAGATCATATTCTGAATTAACAGCTCTACCGAGTTCCTGCTTTTCACGGGGGTTTTGCTATGAAGTGCTTTGCAGTTGCCCACTCACCTTAACAATTTAATTTCACAAGCAGATGTTGGGCTCTGCCAGCTTTTGAATCACTCCCCTTCAAACTGAAAGGATTTACATGGATTCATGTCACCCCCAGCCACTTGGCATGCAATCATCAGACAGACCAACGGTTTCAGCAGCCAGCAGAAAGAGCAGCAAGAATTACAGGAGCATCAATCAAAAGACTTTGCACAGAAGCTGCAGGACAAAGTGACAGAGATGGGAAGAAAGGGGCAGTGAGACTGAAGCAGGCATAGTTATCTAAGTGAGATAACTGAGGAGCAGGGTGGTTAAGTGTTCCGGCATCTTTTCTTATCAGTACACAACCTTCACACCACCAACCAGGAACATCAAACCTGACCACCTTGTGGGCTGGAACGTAGAAATACCAGTGCAGTAAATCACAGCAACTGTAAGGAATTACCCCAAGTGCAAAGGCATGGTGTTCTAAAAAAAAAAAAAAAAAAGCCTAAATCTAGTTAGACAGTAACTTTTATCATTTGGAAGGTCCTTGTGATCCTAAAAGGACAAGAGATGGTAATCAAAACTCATGACCAAATACCTGCAGACCTCTGCTCTTAGCTTATGGAACAATTTGGTTAATCATCATTGTAACCATCATATAAAGCTTCTTGCTAAAGGCAAGCATACATCCTTTTCTTTTTTTTTTTTTGAGTTGGGGTCTCACTCTGTCGCCCAGACTGGAGTGCATTGGCCGCTCCCGGCCACCGCAGCCTCGACCTGCTGGGCTACGGCGATCCTTCCGCCTCAGCCTTCCAAGTAGCTGGAACTATAGGTGAGCGCTACCACGCCTGGCTGATTTTTTTTATTTATTGTAGAGACGAGGTCTCACCAAGTTGCCCAGGCGGGTCTCGAACCCGGGGCTCAGGCAATCCACTCACCTCAGCCTCCCAAAGGCGCAAGATTACAGACTGAGCCACTGAGTCCGGATGTCCTTTTCTTTTCTTTCTTTCTTTTTTTTTTTTTTTTGAGTTGGAGTCTCACTCTGTTGCCCAGACTGGAGTGCAGTGGCCACTCGCGGCCACCGCAGCCTCGACCTGCTCGGCTCCGGAAATCCTTCCGCCTCAGCCTTCCGGAATTACAGGTATGCACTACCACGCCCGGCTGATTTTTTTATTTATTGTAGAGATGAGGTCTCGCTGCCCGGGCAGGTGTCGAACCCGCGGGCTCAGGCAATCCCCTCACCTCAGCCTCCCAAAGGCGCGGGATGACAGGCTGAGCCACCAAGCCCGGCTCGTCCATTTCTTTTAAGGCACTTGCATTCTGTCTCGAGCATGCTTTTTTCTTTTAATAAACTTTCCTCTAAACTTGCCTTTGGGCTCACTCTGAAATTCTTTTCCGCAATGAAATCAAGAGCCCACAGAGCAGCTTCACCTCACACCACCTGACATCGAGACGAGCTCCCGGGGAGGGGGGCATCACAGACTCGGGGCTCTGGGGCCGCGTGTGCAAGCACCTGTCATTGGAGGGACCCACAGGCATAGCCAAGGATTGCCCGGAGGGAGGGAGCCAAATGGCAGCAGACAAGGGCATGACGGGAGGTGGGGGAGGAGCAAAGAGGCACCCTCCTGGCCCGCGTGTCTTGCTTGTGGTGTCAGGACAGCAGAAGCACCCCCAGCACTTCCTTCAGCTTCCCGCCGAGAAAGGCAAGACCGATGGAGTGCCAAGCACCGTGCTGGGTTCTAGAAGGAGCTCCATAAAGAGAAGCCATTTACCTGTGTGCATAATAAACATGCTGACTTCAAGTGAGGTCGGAAGACTGGAAAACACACTGACGGAAGAAACGCAAGCTCTCTGTCTTCTGGCGGAGAAGCTCCCGCTCCCCCATTCCCACGGCACACTTTTGGAGGGGTGCCAGTCGTGCGTTCTGACTCTCTGGCCATATACCCTAGGGCCTGGCCACAGCAGCTGGCCCGGGGCAGTGCGGAGTGGGGCTCAGATCCCTGGAACTTTCAACACAGAGCTAGAGGGAAAGGCCGTGGCCGCAAGGGTCAGGGTCAGGGAGGTTCCAGCCCCGCCTGCAGTTAGGACCGAAGCCAGGAAGAGGCCAGCGGAGATGGGAGGGAGCATCCTGGGACAGCCCTGCCCCTGGCCTGTAAGGTCTGGGCTGCATCGACTCTCCCCCCACCCTCTCCTTCTCAGTGTGGGAGCAAGCCCCCTCTTTACTCAAGCTGACTGGAGCCGGCTTTTGCTACCGCAGGATTCGGCACCTGGAATAGGCTGTGGCATGTGACGGACCCTGCGATACGAAGAGACTGGATGGAATGGGAGATCGCAGAGGAAGTCCTCGTGGGGGAACAAAGTCACCGGGAGACCACCGCCTCGCCGTCTGAGACTGAACCCCATCTCCACTGAGCTCCGTGCAGAGGGCTGGGTGGGAAAGGCTGGAATATCAAGAGGGCATCGGCCTTCTCCAGTCGTCAACCATGAGACCAGCTTCCCTTCGAACTGGCAGAAAGATGACCGAATCCGGTTTGTTTAGGGAAACAGAAGCAGCCAGTTGCAGTGGCTCACGCCTGTGATCCCAGCACTTTGGGAGGCCAAGGTGGGAGGATCACTTGAGCCCAGGAGTTTAAGACCAGCTTGGGCAGCAGAGCAAGACCTTATCTCTACAAAAAATTTAAAAATTGGGCGGGCATAGTGGCGTGTGCCTGTAGTCCGAGCTACGTAGGACGCTGAGGTGAGAGGATCGCTTGAGCCCAGGAGGTCAAAGCTGGGGTGAACCATGATCGTATCACTGCTCTCCAGCCTGGGCGACAGAGTGAGACCCTGTCTACTTTACTATTTCATCACAGAGAAGACACACTTATGGGGACAGATCTAGTGATCTTTCTGGCGTTCACTTTTGCTTTTGCCGTGAGGCTTATTAAGTTTTGCTGTGCAGATGTTGACTTTCATGCTATTCCCGTAGTTTTATGGTTTTATTTCTGCCATTTAGGCCTTTAAACCACTGCTATTCATTCTGATGTAAGACGTGAGAGCAACAGCTAACTGTTTGCCCTGACAGTCGGCCAAGCGTGACGGCCATGTGGGGCAGCTTTTCCCGCAGATGTGAATTCCCCTTGATTGTTTCATAAAGTCGTGTGTGTTTCCAGGGAATCTGGACTCCTTTGTTTCGTCCATTTTGGGCCCCCCAAAAAGTACCATGTTATTTTGATTATTGTAAATTTTATGATATTTATATTCAATTTGCTAGGAAACACCATCCTCATGACTTTTCTTTTTAGAATTTCCAAGCTATTTGTCTCTATTCACTTTTTCTTTATGAACTTTGGAGCTTTTTTGTCAAGCTCCCCCTAAAGAAAGCTATGATTTGAATTTTGTTAAGTTTACAAAGTTACAAAACATTAATTAGCCTTCACATCCAAAGAGAGGGCGTGAATTTCCATTTCAGCTTTTTAAAAATGAGATTAAGAACGTGGGCTTTTAGACTGGGCTCGGTGGCTCAACCTGTAATCCCAGCACTTTGGGAGGCTGAGGTGAGTGGATTGCCTGAGCCCGCGGATTCGAGACCCGCCTGGGCAACTTGGCGAGACCGCATCTCTACAATAAATCAAACAATTATCTGGGCGTGGTAGTGTGCCTGTAGTTCCAGCTACTTGGAAGGCTGAGGTGGAAGGATTGCTGGAGCCCAGCAGGGCGAGGCTGCGGTGGCCGGGAGCGGCCACTGCACTCCAGTCTGGGTGACAGAGTGAGACTCTGACTCAAAAAATAAAAAAAGAACACAAGGGGTAAGTGAGGTAGCCGAATATCCAGACATGTGGACGGACTTATACTCATGCGAGGAACGCAGATTCTTTTCTCTAGAAAAGGGCCTCTGCTGGGGGTTGGGTAACAGGCCTCTGTGGGAATCTGAACAAAGCTAAGCCACATCCCTTGCGATGACGTTCACACAAACACAACAGTGTCAACAATTTGGAGGGTCCATGGGCACCTGGACCCTCTCCGTGAACCTTCTGGGATAAAGGGGTAAGAAGCCCCTGACTTGGCCACCAGGACCCGCTGCTGGAATTCACGCTGGAGCGAGATGTCCAGACGCCAGTGAGAGCCACTTTCGAGCTCTCCTCAGAACAGCAGAAGGGCCGGCGGGTCTGCAGGGCAGAGGGCAGAAGCAGAGGCCACTGAATACCTCTCCAAACAGGCAGGAGCCTACAGCCCAACATGCATCTGCCAACACAGCTCCTTGCTTCTAACACTTAGAACACGGCATCCATTGAGTAACAGCTGTTAGAAAAAAGAAGAACGTCACATTAAATAGGCTTGCTTTCGTGGTCTAACTTTTTCCACTTAGGATTTTTTGGTTGAGGGGGAGGAGGCGTTGGACACCAACCCTCATGAACTCACACGTGGCAGAAACAGAGACTCATCCGGGACACCCCAGGCAGCTCGTAGGACCAAGAGAGTCGAACACGCCCTGCGTCGGGGGACAGGACGCAGGGCCGGAGCGAGTGCGCCCTGTGGCTGACCTCGGATGGTGGCTTGCCTGTGCGTCCGCCCCCAGTGCTCTGTCCCCAGGACAGTGTCTGCTCGGCGTGTTGGGGTCCCATCCCCGTCCTCATGATGGGCAGTCCCTCCAAGGCACATGGAGCCATTCGGAGCAGGGCCCCAACGCGAGAAAGCGAGTGCTGCCACCAGAACAGCAGAGACAAAAAGCAAGAAGGGACCACGGCTCACCCAAGACCACAGATGCACGTTGGACTGGCAAAGGCGGGAGCAGGCATTGCTCCAGGCAGGCACATGCTCTTCATTATCAGACCTTCACTCATTCAACAGAGATTGACAGGGCACCTACTATGTGCCTGCCACTGGGAACTATGGCTGTGGGAAAAAACAGACAAGCAGACAAGAATCCCTCCTCTCTGAGCCTTCCGCTCTCAGGGAAGCTGGGCTCTACTTCGAGAGCTGACTCTGGAGGCCCTGGTGGCCTTGCCTGGGGCTCAGAATGCTGCTCAGGCTGGACGGGGCTCACACCTGTCATCCCAGCACTTTGCAGGGAGGAGCCGACAGGATTGCCGGAGCCCAGGGGTTCGAGACCAGCCTGGGCAACATGGCGAGATCTTGTCTCTACAATAAATCAAAGAGTAGCCGGGTATGGCGGCGCGTGCCTGTGGTTCCAGCTACTTGGAAGGCTAAGGCAGAAGGATCGCTGGAGCCCAGCAGGTCAAGGCAGTGGTGGCCGTGAGCATCCAGCTTGGGCGACGAAGGGAGACTCCTACCAAAAAAAAAATCAAAAGACAAAACATCTGCTCAGTCACCATCTACATGGGTCCTGGACCTCTGGGCCACCATTAGGACTGAGAGTATAATTTTGGAAAATACCGTATCGGAGAGCACCATCATTTTGTTCATTTCTTATGTTCAGTGGAGTTCGGAGCTGTGTTATTTCTTTATCTGAATCACGTCTTGCTGGAAGTCATCCAGAAGTTTCTGACAGAGGGAATGTCCACACCCAAGCAGAGCGCTAGAGTCAGGCTTGAGAGCTGTACCCACTGCCTTCAGTTCAGCCCAAGCAGTTTACATGCCCGAAAATGTGTGTGACTCTGTCCTTCAATATCCTGTCCCCATGGGACTCTTCGGTAAAAATTAGACACCAACCAAATTCCAGTTAGACTTCACCTTCTGGCACCACCACCCACCGATGACAGAGCCATGGCTCCTACAGTGAGGCCACCATCCACCTCCCAGCTGGTGGTGGCCTCTGGGTGTCAAAAGTGTTCGATCATGAAAGATCCTGTGTCTCCGGATGGACAGCGTCGCCCAACTAACAGATGGTCGGGAGAATGTCGCCGGAACAGACCAGCAGACACTGCTGTTATTATTATTTATTGTTATGGTTATTATTATCATGATTTGAGTCTGGATCTCACTCTGTCCCCCAGGCTGGAATGCAGTGGCATGATCACGGCTCACTGTCGCCTCAACCACCTGAGCTCAAGCAATCCTCCCGCCTCAGCCTCCTGAGGAGCTGGGACTACAGGTACATGCCACCACGCCCAGCCAATTTTCTGATGTTTTGTAGAGACGGGGTCTCACTGTGTTACCTAGTGCGGAGGTCCAGCCTCCACAGAGTAGGGCCTGAGGTGGGCAGAGGAAATGAGAAAGAAAGATAAGAGACAGCGGGGTTGGGAGGTCTCTCTCCTCAACAGGTGAGAGCCCGTTTATTGTTTAGCATGCCTCTTATCTAGGGCAAAACTGGGGCAAAACTGTACAAAGGGCTATTGTAAAAACAAGCAGCATCAGCTTCTGGGTCAGGCATCTGGGCCAGGCGTGACTGATGTCACGTCGCTTTGCTTTATTATAAAGCAACAAATCAAGGTTAGGGGAGACGAGCGAACCACAGCGGAATTATGTTGCTACTAGAAGGCGAGCTGTTCTGAGTTTATCTTCTTGTACCTGGGGCGTTATTGTGGCTAAGACTTTATCTGTACTGTGGGTACCCGGATGTGTGGGCATCCGAGACACTGCTTCGTGTAGCAGGCTGCGTTCCTCACAGCCTGCCTTTGGCGAGGATGCAGAGCTTCCAGGCGAGACCTCGCCCACGAGCTTGGGGTACTCAAGGCCCACTGCGTTTTACGCAGCAGGCTGCATCCCTCACCTGCTTTGGCGAGGATGCAGAGCTTCCAGGCGAGACCGTTGCCTCCAAGCCCGGGGTACTCAAGGCCTGCTACAGGGCAGTGCTTGCCTGCTCCCCACATCACATCTGCTCCGAGATGAGGGAGCATCGGCTTGGTTCCTTGAACACAAGCCAAGAACACCAGGACCTTGTCAGCTTGTGCTCTGGTCTCCTTCCACCTAGGCTGGTCTTGAACTCCTGGACTCAAGCGATTAGCCCACCTCAGCCTCCCCAAGTGCTGGAGTTACAGGTGTGAGCCACCACACCAGGCTTGGGTCTCAGATGGGTGTGTCACACTGTGTTTCTCCACATTTGGCCGGAGCCTCGGTAGCTGGATTTCGGGCTCCCAGATGTACACAGCTGCAGCAGCACAGAGGAGGGGGTGAGCAGTCCAGGGGCAAAGACACTCCCGGGTCTGAGCAGCCCAGAGGCTGGAAGTGAGCTCATTGCACCCGTGGTCCCCTCCCAATCCCTCCGCCCCTGGCCAGGCATCCAGACTCAGCCCACCTGCTCCTCTCCCAGGGCCTGGTGGTCCCCCCCAGCTCCAAGCACAGCCTCAGGCTCCCCAGGCACAGAGACGGTGGTGGGCGTGAGCAGTCGACCCCAGAGACGCAGCCATGGAGGCTGCGTGGCGGCTTCCCTGGGGAAACATGGGGGTCCTGCCAGAGCCAAGGCGAACTGCAGAGTGCACGAGGCTGGCAGCCACAGCGGCCTGTGGGGATGTTCCTCCCAGGCCCCCACGACGGCCGCACGACTGGAGGAGGGCCAGGCGTGCTAGTCCTGTCCATCCAGCTGCAGAGCTCAGGCCTGTGAAAACCAGACCGAGAAACGAGTTCTTTCTTCTCTTTCCAGAAACGCCGCTTGCTCTCTGACCTCTGGCGCTGCCACCGTCTCTGCTCAATTTTCAGTCTGTTCTTTATTATTTCGCTTCGCAGCCTTATGTGGACTTTGCTGGAAGCACAGGGAGCCCGGGCCAGCCAGTGATCAGTGCATCATCCCGAAGGGATCTGCTAACTGCCTGTTGCTATGAAAACCTGCTCGTTCTGGGGATGGAGCTGGGCCGCTCCTGCACCCCCCAGGGCTCCACCCCCCAGCAGAGAAAAGCCAGGCCTGCAGAAATTGTCTGGCGTCTTGGAGTCACGGCACATGCCTGGGGCCCAGCCCTGTCCCAAGGCCGGATGTGGCCGGCTTGTCCCCTGGCCACAAAGCAGCCACCTGCCTCCCTGGCTGCCGTCACAGGCCTGCCCTCTCTCTGCCAGGGCCGCCGGAGTCTCTGCGGCTCCCACGCTTCTGGAGTGCTCGATTCTGCAGACATCTGCACGTGTGAGGCCCACCAAGCCCCAGTACCTTGCGTCCTGTTCCAGCCAGCTGTTTCCAATCAGCTGGGTTTCTGCAGGGCGAGCTGTCCTTTCCCCCCCAGATGTGCAGTGCAGCCCGAACTGCTTAGACCCTGGCGCCTGCTTGTTCATTGAGGCTGGAGACTTGAAAACGCAGGGACAACCCCGACCTAGACGGATGTGGCAGTGAGGGAACCATTAGGGCCTCAGGAGGAAACCAAGTCTTTGGGGGAGCCAGCAGGGGCATCTACGCCAGGTGGCCCTCCCAGCAGGGCACTGGCTGGAACAGTGGCATTGGCGTGTCCTGGGCATTTCTGAGGGGCCGGCGGGTTCCATCCTGAGCTGCAAGAACTGGGGGTGGGGAATGGCACCTTTATTTTCCTAACTTCTAACTACAATTTAGCATTCCCTTCCACTAGGAGGGTGGGCCGCATGCCCCAGTAGCCTCAGCACCGCCTCTGTGCCCTCATCAGTAGGAGAAATCAGTAGTTTCCAGCTCCCCTTGAACTCCTGTTTGTCCTCAAGACTGTTCAGGATGGCAGTCCGTGTCAGATCCCCGCCAACCTCCTTACCACGTTCGTTACGAAGCACCGAAGCATGTGGCTGCAAATGCATCTTTATACTTTAATAATGATTTTTAATAATGTGGGTCTTTCCATAACCCTCCGTGGGTTTTTTTGTTTTTGTTTTTGTTTTTGAGTTGGAGTCTCACTCTGTCGCCCAGGCTGGAGTGCAGGGACACCCTACCGGCCACCGCAGCCTCGACCTGCTGGGCTCCTCAGTCTTCTAAGTAGCTGGAACTATAGGCACATGTTACCACACCCAGTTAAGTTTTGATTTATTGGAGAGAGGCGGTCTTGTCAAGTTGCCCGGGCGGGTCTTGAACCTGCAGGCTCAGGCAATCCACTCGCCTCGGCCTCCCAAAGTGCTGGGATGACAGGCTGAGCCACCGAGCCCAGCCGAACCCTCCGTGTTTTGTCCTATGCATCATTCTGAGACTGAGAAGGGGTCCTGCAGCGGCCACTCTCAGCATCTCCCCGCATCCCCGGAGCTCACTGTCCAGGCTCACCCTCCAAGAGGGGCCGCCACCCTGCAGACCGAGCCCGGCAGACCCGAGTGCCTAGGAATTGTGGGAACTGCGGCATCCCCCCCAGGAGCCCAGCCACGGGGGCAGGGTTGCAGTGGACGGCCCTGCTCCTGCACCCCTAGGGTGGGTTCCCACCCTCCTGGGCTTTCCCAGGATTCAGCTCGTCCCCCCCTGGCTGCCCGCCCATCCCCAGCCCTGCCCCTGTCCCTGAGCCTCTCGCCTCAACCACCTGTTCTGCGGCGTTTGTCTCCAGCTCTGCTTGTGGGAAATGCAGACCCAGTGTGTGGGCTGAGTCAGGCTACCAAGGACCCCAAGCTAGTCCCCCTCCCTCTCGTGAGCCTAGGACCTGACTTTTTTCCCAGGCAGCATTTCTTGAACTGGAGGAGAGAGCGTCTCAGATTTCTCAGCTCTCCATGAGAGCTTTTAAGATTGATGTTATTATTTAAATGACAATCTTGGACAGAAGTACACTGCACACATGTTTTGAATGGCTCATACAACTCCGTATAACCTGGTGCCACCAAGAGGCTTTCAAGCCACACTGGCTTTTGCTTTTATTATTATTTTTGAGAGAGAGAGAGAGAGATGAGATGTCACTCTGTCACCCAGATCACAACTCACTGCAGCCTTGAACTTCTGGCCTCAAGTGATCCTCCTGCCTCAGCCTCCCAAGGAACTGGGCTCCAGGGGCATGCCACCACACCTGGCTAATTTTTTTTTTTAAAGCTAGAGACAGAGTCTTGCTACGTTGTCCAAGCTGGTCTTGAACTTCTGGCCTCAAGCAATGCTCCTGCCTTGGCCTCCAGAGCACCTCACGTTTGCATTTGTGTTTATGACTGAGCTGCCGCCAAGCAACATTCCTGTAACCATCACAAGAACAGAGACTGATACAATGTGTGCAAATGATGCATTCTGGCCAAGAGAAGTCCAAGGAAAAATCACAGCAGTATTGAGGAAGCTCTCGTAGGGAAGAAGTGGATGGATCATGGAGTCATCCCTTGATCCCAGGTGTGCAGACTCAAAACAACCAGCCGTGGCTGCGTGGACCACAGTTCCCTCCAGAGCCGTGACTGATATGCCTCAAACATATCATCTGACAAACGGAACCAATTAATGTGTACTCTTGTCGTTTGGTTTCTATTTAACTTACGCAGTTTGGAGGGCTTCATGAAAATTGGAAGCATAAAATGTTTTACAGAATTGTTTTATATTTGTTCCGGTTACTATCGCCATGGAACACATCACCCAACACTTGGTGTTTAGAACAACCATTTTATTCCGTTCTTGGTTCTGTGGGTCAGGAGTTCAGGAAACGTCCCGCTGGGCAGTTTGCCCATGGAGGCTGGAGCTGTCTGAAGTCCACCATGTCGGATGCCCAAAGTGGCTCACTCGCAGGGCTGACTCTGACTCAGAGGGAAGCTGGGGTGTTAACTGCAACACCCACAGCTCCCCGCCCAGCCTGGCAGGCTCGGGATGACCAGACTGAGACCCTGGGGCCAGCTGGCCCAGAGCCTGCAGCCTCAGAGACCAGAGCACAGTCTCGTGGCGGTTTACTTCAAAACTGTATTTGTAGACGACATGGTTGCATGTGCAGAAGACCCAAGGAGGAAAAAAAACCTCGTAGACTAATAAGTGAGTTTAGTAAGTTCACACGACATAGAATTAACACAAAACCACCTGCATTTCTGCATACTGACAGCAAGTAAGTGGAACTGGAATTTAAAAAACACAATACCAGCCAGGCTCGGTGGCTCAGCCTGTAATCTCGCGCTTTGGGAGGCTGAGGTGAGTGGATTGCCTGAGCCCACGGGTTCGAGACCTGCCTGGGCAACTTGGTAATAAATCAAAAAATCAGCTGGGCATGGTAGCACATGCCTGTAATTCCAGCTACTCGGAAGGCTGAGGCAGAAGGATTGCCGGAGCCCAGCAGGTCAAGGCTGCGATGGCCGGGAGCCGCCACTGCACTCCAGTCTGGGCGACAGAGTGAGACTCCAACTCAAAAAAAATTAAAAAAATAAAAAATAAACAAATAACAAAAGCCTACTAATGTGTTTGCATTTTTTAAAAGCTAAATTTTTCAAAAATAGGGATAAGAAATACTTAATTTTTATAGTGGTCGTTAATCTTTAGATAGCACTTCTGAAATCTCAAGGTCCTTTCCAACAGTATTCCCTACACAGTGAACCATTACAGAAGCCTTGAACGTGTCTTTTTCTTTGATTAGGAATTAATTCAATTAATCTGTGGCAGGAAACAGTACAGTTGTTTCCAAGGTAAGTCCAAGAAAAATGATGATGGGATAAGAAACATTAGATGGAAGAAGAGGGTAGACAAACAACACAATGAGAATAAAGCCAGCACATGGTTTGTTATGAAGGAGCTTTGAGAGAGAGAGGGACACAACCAAGGTCCTTGGGGACAGCATTTATCTGACTCTTAGGAGAAGGAGCACAAAACACAGTCCTTCGTAAGACACAATTTAGGAAAAGGCAGCAAGCAGATTTTATCTAATATACTACTCTCTATTGATTATATTAGCTGTTGCCTGAACACTGTGTCAAGGATTCTAAGGATGCAGCCAGCTCAGAAGAAAAGAGTTCCTTGACCATAGGTCTGGGGGGGCAGGGGAGGAGCACTGCAAATGTTTCACTTGTTTTCCCTCCTTAATCTAGTACTACATTTCCAGGGATATCTAGAAAGCATACATAATGTCAGGCACCAGGGTAGTAAATCCAAGATGTGTGATGGAAAATAGACATAGAGCAGTGGATGCCCCCGTGGGACATAAGAAGTTCATTTGGAGAAAACATCTGCTTAGCTGTCCACCATCAATAAGAACACAAAGGGAGAAGAGATTGCCGGGTCAGCCCAGAGAATCAGCCTAGAGCCATAATGAAGACTTTTCAGGTGGCACTCCTAATGGTTACGAGGGAATGCCTGGTGGCTGTGATGTGAGCCTTATTCCTAACAAGCTCTCAGTTTAGGGCTTTGAGGAAGATGCACATGAAGGGAAAAATTCAAAGTGTAGAGATGTGTTTTGTGATCCAGGTAGAGGCAAAAAAAAAAAAAAAGTCAAAGAGGAAACTGAGAAGGGAGTGGCAAGAGGCATTAGGTGGCCAAAGGACCCCTTAAGATAAGTTTTTTGGGTCCAGCTCAGAGTTATAAGCACAAGCATGACTTGGTGTGTAGTGGCATGATCGTGTGTACTACACTCTATGGAACACAGAGATCATCCTCATCAGCAACAGATATTCAAATAGAAATTAGCAAACTAGACAACCGGTGAAATCTGTCTGTTTTGTGAAGACATTTTCAACACCCCAGGTCTGAGGACAGAACACTGGGCTTCAAGCTCAGCCCTGATGCCATTTCCATTTCTGTCACTAACCAGCTGTATGACTGTCCACGTATACCTCTCTGAGATCTAGTCTCCTCATGTATGAACTTGGCCTGGAGTATCCAGAGGGTGAAATTAGACAACAGCTCTGAAGAATGCTACACACTGCCAACTGACAGACATAATTGCTCTTCAAATACCTGGGTGGCTGGCTTCTCATTTTTTTCTGCTTTTTCCCAGCCTCCTCCTGTTCTCTTTATCAGAAGGCAAAGACAATCATGTGACATTTCCCTGTAAATTTCGGATCAGTGTAAACCCAGGATCCAAAAGGCCCTGAGGCATATTCAGGAAAGAGTCAGAGGGCTCCAGAGTCCTGATGTGAGTAGGCAAGGAAGATGGAGTGAACAATAAGGCTGGAGAAGTAACCACCAGCCTACCGGAGGTAGCCGAGGTGAGGGTACCCACAAAGTCGGTGGGGAAGGAGATACTTATGAAGAAGGATCAAGGAGAGGATGTGGAGCTGAAGGTCATTGTAAGGAAAGAGGAATCATCTGTATCAAATCTTCCTGAGAGAATAATTTAAATATTGAGAACTCACATGAAATTTAGAAACCAGGACATGCTATGGTCTGTTGAGGTGGACCTCCTTATTGAAGCAAAATCAAGGATAAACGGAAGCAGAAAAAGTGAAGAATGCAAGTATAGATGCCACTGTCAAGGAGTTTTGGTGTAAAAAAGAGGCAGGAAAAATTTGGTGGTAGCTGAAAAGACTTTGGAGTAAAGATGAATAAGACACGCCAGGCTCGGTGGCTCAGCCTGTAATCCCGTGCTTTGGGAGGCTGAGGTGAGTGGATTGCCTGAGTCCGCAGGTTTGAGACCCGCCTGGACAACTTGGTGAGACCTCATCTCTACAATAAATCAAAAACTAGCCGGGCGTGGTAGCACGCGCCTGTAGTTCCAGCTACTTGGAAGGCTGAGGCTGAAGGATCGCCAGAGCCCAGCAGGTCGAGGCTGCGGTGGCCGGGAGCGGCCACTGCACTCCAGTCTGGGTGACAGAGTGAGACTCCAACTCAAAAAAAAAAAAAAAAAAAAAAGATGAATAAGACATGAAATCTGATAGCCCAGTGGTGGAGAAAGAAACAGAAATTGGTAGCTGCAATAAAGTACAGTCAGAAAATGACAGAGATATGAAGAAGGGTCATGGAAACAGAGGAGGGACTCTGGCAATGTGAGGGAAGAAGTGTCAGGGAAAGTTTCCTGGAAGAGTTGTTAACTGAGACCTCTCTTAGATGACAAGGAGATAGTCACTCATAGATAAAAGGCCCATAAGAGAGCATTCCAGATGGGCTGGAGGTGTGAAGCAATATGGTACTTGCAAAGAGTGAGACGCCCTTTGGAATGGCTGGAAACAAGGAGTAATCCGGGGAGTGGGGAAGGAGAAGACTGGGAATGAAGGAGAGGTTTTACATGGGGTCTGACAGGGCAGCACAGAGACTATTGACTTTATCCTGATACAGTGAGCAGAGGGTCAGTGCCAAGAAGAGTTTGGCATCAGTAAAGGGATGTGAGCAGATAGGGCTCTTGTGTGTATTTATTCTTGTCATTATCATTTATTCAGAACATACCAAGAGATAAGTTCAAAAAAGCTCATTGTAAGACGCAAGAAATGTTGTAAATAGATATAATAGGATCTATTCTCAGCTCAAGTCTCTGGTAGAAGAAGATGATCTTTGGGGCCTTTTTTTGGGGAGGGGGCTTTCCACTTTTCTTTCTTATGCATTCTCCAAGTCTCTTCCCCAGCCCACTCCATCCCAGTCCCCAGCTAGGTGTTTATTGCCCTGTGGCGTTCTGTTCCCTGTACCTAAATGGTCTTCTTCTCCCATTGTGCTGCTTTGAGTCTCCCCTATTGGGCTATGACACTCCATAGACCATCTTATCAATCTTTTACTTCTCTTGCTGGTCTGATTCTCAGATACAACTCTAGAAACAAAAACTCTGCTAACAGGGTACAGGCAAGATACATTTTCCCTGTAATATATCTGCAATTTAACAGGAAGAAGACTCCAAAGATAGGAACATCAGGCTTTGGGAGAGCTTGTTAGAGCAGACATACTGTGAAAGATACTTTTAACAAGCTGATCTGTTGTTGTTCCCCAAAACACCCCATGCTGTCAGCTACTTACAGCGAGGTCTCACACACCATGGCAAATTTGGAGGTGAAGTGACTGCCGCATTAAGTCTTTTAGTCATGTAACATTTTTCCAATATGACTTTTAAGAAGCATTCAAATATGTTTCTTTACACAGAAAATGTTTAGTTTGTGAGATACTTGTCTTTGCAAATCATTTTGTGTATATTAATTTTTGAATCTTAAATATCGTCTTCAAGGTAAAACGATTATCACGAGAACATATTTTACTTAAAGTCTTAATTCCTATAATAATCTCATAGTCATTGTGTCCAGAGCTGAGACTAGTGAATTGCCTTGAAAGTTTCTTAGAAGTTTAATTACAAGAGACCTAGGTAGTTCTGAGGTTGCCATCGTAAGTTTATTTTTCTACTGATCTGTATTTAGTTCATAGCTGGATACATGACACTCCATGAATGTTTCTGCATTTCCAAACACTTGGAATTAAATGAAAGTTAGGGTTCCTGCTCTTACAGAGATGATAGTTTTATTGAAGGAAATGGGAACTGTGCTTGGGAAAAGTAAATCAACAATCAAGGTAGCAAATCATCAATGGCAAAGACATGTGAAGTCAACAAAGGAAGCCTGGGGTTTGAAGAGGCAGGGATCCCAGGGCAGGGCAGCCTACGGAGGGTCCAGGGAGCAGGTGGGACGGGATAGAGCTATCAGAGGTTAGAAAAGCCTTAGAAAGACAGCACAGAAAGACATAGCCACTATTCCTGTTTGAAACAGACAGAAGAAAGGAGATGTGATGTTCATGAGGGAACAAAAGTGCCGGGTGCATTCAGGAAATACAAACCAGAGGGAGCTTTTATAGCTGATACTAGCAAATAGTGTTAGAAACTAGCACGGCCGAGGACCTCTGTTTTAGACAATACAGAGTTATTTATGCTTTAAAAGTTTAGGAGTAGACATAAGCTCTTTTATGTCCAGATTAATCCTTCTGCTTCAGTGTATAAAATGTTTCAGATATGCGTGACTTCAGGGGAAAGAGTCAGGATGATACACAGTAATCTTGGTGTAAAAGGATGAAGGCCTGTGATGATAAAAAAGGAAGAAAGAAGTTTCTGGCACGTGCAAGAAAAACAAAACAAAACAAAACAAAACAAAAGCCCAACAGGACTTCTAGGCACCGAGGAGAGTAAGGACCAAGAATATTTCTGCTCTCATTCCCATCCTCTATGTGACTGAATCTTTTCAAAATCTCTTTATAATGCTCCTTCAAAGTTCCTTTATAGTTGGCTCTCTGGGGCTTCAGGCCTCTTCGCAGCTCTTAGAACATTTAGGGTGTGATGAGAATGCAGGGCCTCAGCTGGGCAGAAAAGGCATCCATGAAGGGGAGTCTTCAGTCGTGTACAGATAACATCAAAAGCTAATCTTCATCCAAAAAGGAGAGTGTGCAATTTTATACAGATAATATCAAAAAGGTAAGGATCTTTCCTTGATTTGTCCTTCATGTTAACTCATTAAATTGACCTTTCAGTGAGTGGGGAGCCAAATAAGCGAGGCTTTTAAAAGCACGTGTCAGTGCCACATTATCACTGCTATTGCTTATTACGACTGTCATTTCTCAGGAACAGAGACCTTTTCATCATCTTTTTCAATGAAACCAAGCAGCATTTCTAAAGCAATTGTATTGGTTTTATTTTATCTTCGTTGTGAACGAGGACTTTAGCAATCTCACATTCTCATCTTTTTATTGTGTTGCAGCTGGAACAGGGAAAACTGCTTGCATTCTTTTAATTCTTCATATATTTGCAGTCTCCTACTTATGAAATATCTGAACATTTTCTTGATCTGCATATCCTCATATTTGTAAGACTTATTACCTGCAAATGAATACATCCTTAGCTATACCGAGTGCAAAATTGCGGAAAGAATAAGAAATGCTGCCTTGCTTGTGTAACAAATGCAAAAGTAAGGGTGTTGTGCTCAATCTTACTGATGAGATGCTACTTCTCACTGAAAGTCAACATCCTTCATTTCAAAAGGTTGAATATGATGCTACTTTTTAAAAAAATTCCATTAGTTATGTTTTAGGAACTGAGAAAAGTCCAATACAAGAAAATTATCTAGACAGGTAGTAATTTGTTTTAACCATCACTATTCAACATTTCCCTCTGCAGGGATGTTGGTCATCAATGGAGGGGTTGCTCAAAGTTAAAAATACAGTCCTATTTGCCTGTCTGTTGGGGAAATTTTCTGGAGTCAGGAACAAAATATATAAGCTCTGTTTTTCTGCAGTAATTTGATCAGATTTCACATCATTGAAACTCTTTTAAAGGTGTGAAAACCTCCTCCCTTATTATTGAGTTATGTCTTTATTTCCCCTAAAACCCACTTCCCCCAGTGGCTCCCGGAATCCATAGTGCCAAGCAATTCCTGAGTTAACTAACTCTTGTGGTATTGAGTTGTGGGTGATTCTCCTATGTCAGGAAGAAAAGAATTGTTATTTTAAGAAATGGTAACAGTTTGATGCTTCATTCCCAAAGGTCAGAAGTGTCTTACCTAGAGAGAGAATTGGTTTTTTACTTTTTTGAAAATGCATTGATGAACCAAGACAAGGAGTGATGTAATTCCGCATAATAATATAACAGGACTTTTGTAGCTATCCTGGGTCAGTTCAAGAGGCAATGTTGGGGTCTGGAAGGGATTTGTGGAAAGTAGATGGGGAAAGATCTGGAAAGAGAGAGGCCCATACTGACAGAGGTTCACACCTAAGAGATAGCATCTGCAACAGAGAAGGGGTGACTTATTTTTAGCATCAGGCTATCCAGCACAACCACTACAATTTACAATCTGGATTTTGTATGGCACAAAAGGAAATTGCTGTATTTTTTCCCCCAAGTCCTGCCTTCAGATTCTCTCCATAATATCTCCATTTCCCCACCACTTGACAATATCTGGAAAGATCCCTTATCTTCCTAATCACTTTCAATTATAAGTGAAGTCACATTTTGGAAAACTTTCAGTTTTCCAAAAAGTTCACTCCAGGCTGCATTAAATCTTTTGTCTTCTACCGGTGCTGTTCTCTGACCCCGCTTCAGCTTAGCCTGTCCCCAGCTCAGGAACTTTCTGGAGGGGTGGGCGGGCATTGTTTGTTCCTTAATCTATTTCTATCCCTTTCTTTCCCTGACTCTCTCAGAGCAAGAATTTGGAGAAAGGGCTTATTTATTAAGTACAAAATGTTTTTCCCTAACTGTGCTGGCTGTGCCTTCTCTAACAGCTGCCCTGGCTCATGTAAGATGCCCTCTATGGGGCAGACCTTCAGAACTGGGTGGTTCGGGGAAGAACCTTGAGGAGAATTCCTTTCCCTAGTTCCTGCTCCTAAGACCCATTCTAGATGCCCACAGAAATAAGCTTGCATTGCTACTTCTTTCTTACAGGTGGCTCAAGGCCCGCTCCCTGATGAGTTGTCAAGAAGACTTCAGTCAAGGACACCTCTCACCCCTGGCCAGTGCCTGAAAATATTGAAAAGTGAATCAAAGAAAAAGGAAAGACACTGCCACCTTCATTACTCAAAGATACTGAAAGGCAAACATAGCCTAGTGCTAGAGCCCAGCAGGCTTTTCCCCAATCCAGACTCACCAGCACTAACGTGAGACAGGCTTCCCAACAGGTGGTGGTTGGTGAGCCTTCTTGGAGCAGGGGAGATCCTACTTCCTGCCCACCATTCTTTCCCATAGTCTGGGTAGGAGAACTGGACAGAGCATTCTGCCCACAGTGATTTACTAGTGAAGTTGCCTGACTAACTGCAGGAAGGAGCAAACCTGAGATGTCTCACCCATGGAGCGCTGGCAGACAGCTCCTGGGACAGGGAGGGACTCTACTCACTGTCCTCTCCATACAGCCCTCCTGGCCCACAAGAAACCCCATGTTCTGGCCAAGACAAATGGTGGGAGTGGAGACATCTCACTGTGCCTGCAGACGTGCTCCACTATAGATGCACTTGTCCATCTTCAGGTTTGTGTGTGCCAGAAACTCTAAGGAAATGCAAGTCAACACCCACCAGGGCTCTTCAAATTATCAGTTGCCACAATCCTGCTGAGTAGCACGCTGTTCCAATTTCAATGGCTTGAAACAATAAGCACATATTTAGCACATTCGTCCAGGGATCACTGTCTGCCTGGGCTTGACTGGCAGGGTCTTCTACTCTCAGCTAGGCTTCGTGGCACATCTGCCATGGATGCCACAGCCATGGTCATGAGATGACTGTGCTTGGTGTTCTGAACTAGCAGGCAGGCTGGCCTACACGTGTTCCCATAGTGGTGGCATAGGTATAAGAGAACCTCTGGTTATTTTACCACTCTACCATCCCATTGGCCAAAGCAAACTGCATGACCCCACCCAGAGTCCTAGTGGAAAGATACTACCAAACCTCACGGTGACAGGCTTGGGCACAGAGACAGGTGCCGTGTGGGCCATCACTGTGGCCATTCCTCACCACAGTGGCACAAGGGTGGCCTGAGAGTCTCCACCGTGCACCGGGGATCCAGTCCAAGAATAACATGCCATCCTTTTCTTCTTCAGACACCTTCAGTCTTTATAAGTGGTTCTATTTGACCTCTGGCTTTGTGGACAAAAATATGCCATAGGACTGTGTCCATACATCAAATTTCCCTACTTCATGGAATTCTCCCTGAACACTGGGTTTTGTTTTGTTTTGTTTACTTATTTGGCTTGATGGAGTATGAGGGTCTCAGATTGAATTCAAGTCCTTCTCAGTGGACATAGGAGGATTTGGACAAAAAACACTAGGCAGGAAAATGTAGAGTAACATATATATATGAAACACATACATATCTGTCTCTGAAAGTTTTATTTTATTCCATGGCTGCATTACACTCCAATTTGAATTATTTTTAACTTACTCCCCATATACCCAGATTATCTGCTATGTCTGTATTCTGTTCCAGCATGCTAGCTGTCCACGGCTCACCCACCTTTGTAAGGACGGGGACGGTCCAGTACATAGCACAGGCCCTTTCCATGGGTCCTGAAAAATCCTAGATTCACACCCACTGGCTTCACAGTCAATTCCCCGAGAAATCCAGCTGAGCACCATCCTCCTCATCAATACCAGTCAAACCTACACAAGGTGACTACAGAATGCTCTGACAAGTCTGCCATTGGTGTTGTGATCACACCAACTACAAAATAAGAAACACTTTTAAAGAAAACATCTACTCAAATATTCTACTTTGATACTTATTAACAACTCAAGTTCTTAAGACCTTTTATTACTTATTTTTTGACTCGTGATTATCAAGCAATGTAGTCTGCTACTCTCCCTTTTCCACCCCTCCAGGGGCGGAGCCCAACTTGGGCCTTCCACATACCTCTGCTTCCAAACATATTTCCAACTGCTGCCCAGTGCTGGGCAGGTAGATGAGACAAAGAGCAAGAGATGCCAAGAGCAAGAGTCCCAGGAAGCCCCATGTGGGGCCACGGGGTAGCCCTAGAAACAGAGGCAACACAAGGACAAGACTGACTGGAATTCTTCTCAGATATAGAGTGCTGTACCAGTTAGACTTTTTACTTTCAGCACTTTATTTGAGCTCACACCAGCTCTGAGAGGTCATCTTTATCATTATCTTTATACATGATAATGCTGAGACTCAAAGAAGACTAGAATGATTCATTGGAAAGTATAAAAGCCAGTTTAGGCTCCAAACCCAAGGAAGGGAAGAGACAGAGCACAGTTGCACAAGCACCGTGAGAGCGTGGTCTGAGTCCAAGATCCTCTTCTTCCTTGACTTTATTTTGGAGCAAATTACTAACGGGCTTAAGATGACACAGGCACACATCTAAGAACAAAGTAAGAATACTTACAAAGGAATACACAATGAAAAATAATTTACATTGGAACCCTCATGCATTGCTGGTGGAATGTAAACTAGCAAAGTGCTGTAGGAAACAGAAGGCACCTCAAAAACTTTACACAGAGTTGCCCTTGGACCCAGCAATTCCATTCATGGGTATATACTCAAAATAATAGAAAACAGAGACTTAAACAAATATTTGTCATGAGTGTTCACAGCAGCATTATTCACAATAGCCAAAGGGTGAAAACAATGTTATTTCCATCACCGGGTGAATGGATAAACAAAATATATAGAAAACACATGCCATGGAATATTACCCAGGCATAAAAAGGAATAATGTGCTGATATATGCAACGACATGGATGGGCCTCAAAAACATTATGCTAAGTGAAAGAAGTCAGATGGAAAAGGTCACGTATTGCATGATTCCATTTCTAGGAAATATCCAGAGGAGACAAATCTATAGAGTCAGAAAACAAATTGGTAGTTATGAAGGCTAGGGGCGAGGGGGACTAAGGAGTGACCGCTCAATAAGTATAGGGTTTTCTTTTGGAGAATGAAAATATTTTGGAACTATACAGAGGTGGTAGTTGCACATTGTGAATGTGCTAAATGTGCCTGAGTTGTACACTTTAAAATAATTACTTCTAAACTATGTGAATTTCACCTTAATACCAAAAAAAAGATACAAATTAAGTATTTAAGTAGGAACTAAGAGTACCCATCTGGCTGGTGTATTAGAGACAAGGGAAAGGGAAGGGAAATGGGGAAGAGGCAGAGAGAACGAGCAGGATTTTTCCAGTTGATATTTAACTTTTGAGTATTGAGACATTTGTCTTTCAATTATCTATGTGGTCGGTCATTAATAAATTAGGGGTAAAAAAATACTTTTTCTCCTTCTTTTAACAGTTACTACAATAAAGCTGAAAGTAGAAATCTACTTAGGATGGATTAGAAAATAAGTTTTCCAAGTGTACACTGCTTAACTCTATTTCAGGATTCTTTTTTATAGTAAGCATTTAAATATGAATTTATAAAATCCAGTATACTTATAGAGATATTCAAACTATAGATCGATGAAAGAATTAATTCATTAACTACCATCTAAAAATTCCCCAAGCAAGGACAAAATTATGAACTTTGCAGCAACTTTGATGGATATAGAGTCCAGCATACTCAGTGATCTATCACAGAAACAAAGAACTGAATACCACATGTTCTCACTCATTAGTGGTTCCTGAACATTGATCACAATACTACAAAAGCAGGATCGACAGTAGTGGAACACTGTTGGGAGTCGGGGTAGGAGGACATATATCAATACTAAGGGTACTTATCTTAAACCAGGGAAAGCAAGGACCAGTGGGAGGTCCACACTTCACCTGTACATAGACCACTAGGTACCTAATCCTGACTTGTACCCCACATCTTTAAAATAAAATAAAGAAAAAAAAAAAATAAGAAACTAAAAAATAATTCCCCAGGCAAATATAATTCTAAAAAACATAGCATATAAAATTCAGTGATTTCTTGATCACCTAAACAAAGGTACGTATGCCACGCTCAGGTTAGATTGAATGATGTCAGGCAGCACTGTCCAATACAGATATGATATGAGCGATCATAGAATTAAGTCCTCTAGTAATCAAACGGCAGAAGAGAAAAGAAACTGGTAAAATTTATTCTAATAAGATATTTTATTTAATCAACTATATCTAAAACGTTATTTACATGTTTAACTAATATACAAATATTGATATTGTATGTTTTTTTGTGTGTGCAGAACGTCTCCAAATTCTGGTGTGTGTTTTACACTTGCAGCACACTGCAGTCCTGACCAGCCACATTGCAAATGCTCAGTAGCTATATGTGTAATCTACTTTCAAATTACATGAGTTCCCAGCTGCCCCATTGAATGACACAGATGAGATTTCCGATTCAATCGTGTTTGTATTTCAAAATGGCTACTTTGGGTCATCCTTCATTGAGGCTGGAGTTTGTGAAAATGAGGCTACCTCATTGTGTAGGGAAGCGGAGGGTGTTCCATAACTCTAGTTGTTCTGAGCAGTCAGCTTGGCCTTTAACAAAAGACCATTTATTTCATCCAACCCCCATAAGCTGTGCTTGTTTTTTTCCAGGTGGCTCCTCTACCTATGTCATCCCCATTAATAAACCTGCAAACCAGAGAAAAAAACCCACAACTGGACTTGAATTCATTATCTTCACCTCACACATATGACAGGCTGTTAAAGCCAGCGCATGCCAGATCTTGTTATGAATTCACACCTTTGAGGGTCAGGAAGCCCTCACATTAATCCGCACGGCGCGTGTGAGGGGTGTGTGTTGCTGCCGTCACCACACACTTTTCCTTAGGCTGACAGCCAGGGGAAGGCCATTCAAAGTCCCCACCGTGTGTGAGGAAGGAGCCCCATGTGAATGCAATGAATTTCCTCGAGCTGAAGGTTAACAAACATAATTTCTGCAGACAAAACAGGGACTTGGATGTGCAATTCCTGCGATTGTTAATGAGAACTCGGTGGTACAAGATCAGTGTGAGTCAGGCACAACCAGTGAGTCAAGTCATAGGGGTTCCCTGCTGAAAGTTGCTCTGCTTCCTGCGGTGCTCCATATTAAAGACACAGAAACCCAGGCTCACGTCTTTTGTGAATGTTGTTAAATTATTAGCCTTTAAAAACTTTCCTTGGGATGGCAGCGAAGTTTTCTGTAACTTGATTTGTTCATGGAAACATCCAAAAGGAAGAAGGGAAGACAGAGAGTATGAAGTTTGATTGGACTCCGAGGCTGGCATTGGCCCTACCGGGCAGAAAGTCTGGCCCATTGGCACAGAGAGGTTTGCACTGTGCATAAATGACCAGGATCGAGCTTATCACAGTGTTTCCTTTTAGGACCTTTAAGACATCATGACCTACTGCAGGGCCTGAGGGAGGGATTGATGGTTTCAAGGAAAGCAATCCCAACACTTTGGCTGACTTGTTTTTATTGGCACTTAGGTTACAGAGTTTTTGACACTAGGGGTTTGACTGAAGCAGGAAAACGTGATGAATTTTCACATCAGATTTACAAGGTTGGAAGCAAATGCTAAAGGTCTAAAGCAGAACTTTCCAAATCACATATTGCACTCTAGATGAGAGATTCCTACAGGACCACAGAGGGGGAAATTATAGGCCACATGGTAATAATTGTATATTAGCTGGAATAACATAGAGCCGCCCCTATGAAAAGTGGAGTACACAAGTGTGCCTTCTACTAGACTTTTGCGTAATCTACTTTCAAATTACATGAGTTCCCAAAGTGGAAAATCTAAATCAGACAAAATTTCACCTGGTGAACAACTTCTCAACTGTGACACATAGTTGCATACAATAAAATCATGTTAATTTCTTCTCAAGATGTGCAATTTCTATTTCAGAAGGAACGCTCTTAACTCATAGATGGTTTCCTACTGATTAGCACCTCTGGGGGAACATTTACTGCTAAGCACATCCTGCCCATTGCCCTCTTGCTTTCCCATAAAAATGCAATGGGAATACAAGAGTCAAGATCAGTAAATTAAAACAAAATTAAATAAATCTGCCCTCAGATACAAAAGTTTTATAACCATACCTCAATGTTGATGTCATGGATTTTTGTTTTAGAACTGTATATGAAGAAAGGACCTTATATATAATCTTATGTAATCCTCTCCCTCCTACTCGCCAGATGAGAAAACTGAGGCCCCCACAGAAGTGATTTCTCCAAAGTTATACAGGGGTAGAGCCTGGCAGAGTAAAGAGGAGGGCCAGTCTTCCTGACCACGAAGCTATTGCCCTTTCTAGTTCATCCCCGAATGTACAAACAGGCATGTGAAATGTGGAGCCTGGATTAAGGATGATTTTTCATCCCAAATAGCTAAATTGGCGGGCTCTTGCTCTGGCTTTGATCTCAGCCAATTTTCTCTAGACATTTGCTCTCGATCTTGGCAGTGAATAAAAATTATCAAGAGCTTGTTGAAAATACAAATCCCTAGGCTTTACTCGCAGAGGTAATTATTTGCTCTGAAGTATCACAGGAGAATCTGTCTTTTCCATAAGCATTTCTGCTTCTTCTGATGTAACCTGTAACCTGGTGAAGTTATGGGAATCACTGTTTAAGGTATCTCTTTTCAAATGGTAAAATCTACGGCACATTTGTGAGCTTGCCTGGAAACAGCAGATGAAGCCCATATTTTCATTCAAATTCTGCCACTTGAAATATATCAAGATAATCTTTTTGGAATGACCGACACCAAGAAATACTATGAAGTCTTCACAACACAGCACAGTAGAAATGATGCAGTCAGATGTAATGGCAATTTCTACCCTTGCTCTGTGGTAGTCCTTTCTTTTACATAGGATTTTATAGACTAGCTCACTTGGGGTGCCATGTATGATAATAATATGATTAGTCAATTAGATTGCTTATGACCACCAGTAACTACTGTTCTTTCCCCAACCCTATCCTTTACTCAAACTTAAAGTGAAAAGAAGGTAGATAAGAAAGTATAAAAAATAAAAATAAGAAAGTATATTAACTCATATAAGATTTTTCCCACAAGTAGGATCCAGGATGTGGTTGACTCAGTGGTTCACTAATGTCATTACAGATCCAATTTCTTTCCATATGTTCCCTCTCACCAAGGCTAACCTAGCAACTTCCATGACTGAATGCCCAAGTCTCCAGTAATAGAAAGTGATACTGACTGAGAACACCATTCCTTGAGATCAGTTTGCCACTGGGTGACAGGTAGATGACTTGCAACTTTGCACAAGATTAGCAGAGGCCATTTTATAGGCAAATGAGGCAAATCGATAGTCATGTGACCACAGGTCTTACCATGTATCCTCTATCGACTGAGTTGTATTACTCCAAAATTCATAGGTTGAAGCTTTAACCTTCAGTGTGACAGTATTTGGGGATGGGGTCTTTAGGAGGTTGTTAGGTTTAGATACATTCAAAGGGTAGAGTCCTTATGATAGAATTCGTGCCCTTATAACAAGAGGAAGAGATACCAGAACTCCCTCATCCTTTCTGCCATGTGAGAACACAGTGAGAAGGAGGCAGTCTATGAACCAGTAAGTAGGACCTCACCAGACAATTTTGGTGCCACCTTAAGCTTAGACTTTCCAGTCTCCAGAATTATGAGGCTTAAATTATTGTTTAAGCCTCCCAAGTCTTTGGTATTTTGCTATGGCTACCAGAACATACTAAGATAGATTCCAACACACAGAGGCATCTTCTGATAGAATGGTGCCATGGCTGGTTAAATGCTCAATTTGACAATGAACTTTAGGTATGCTGAGGAATTGGCCCCAGGATGCAGTAAATGTGCTGACCCAATGAATGATGCAGAGGTAATAGCGAATTCCCCAATAGCGAATTCATGAGCATGGTGCACAGAAGGTGGAAGTATAATTGGCCCCTCTCATCATCACTGTAACTGCCACCTTTACAGAATGTGCACTTCCCTTTCCTGTTATTTTTGGGTCACCTTGTTAGTAGTGCTAATATCCAAATAGGAACTCCTCTAATGGGTGCTAGTAAGATCCCACTCATGTGGAAGCTCTATCTACCTTCTTTTCGCTTTAATTCTCTTCATGACTATGGACCAGCAGACCAGGAAAGCATTATTAGTGTAATTGACCTAGTCAAGATTACTGTATTTTTCCCAGCCTAGTACTAAATGGGCAAGTTGGGCTTAATGTTTGTTAAGGGCAAGACAACTAAGAGCTCAGATCCTTCAGGGGTGGAGGTCGGAATCACCTCACCAAAGAAACAAACCATGTCACTTTACCGGCTGGTAAAGTGTAAGGGAATATAAAAGGGTCAGGGAATTCCTATCTCAAATATAATGGGTATTGAAGATGGAATGCAGTGAACATCAGTCATGGCCTCAAGTCAAGATGACTTATAGCAATGAAAGGTTTTCTTTCTTTCTTTCTTTTTTTAGAAAGGGCCTCACTCTGTGGCCAGGACTGGAGTCCAATAGAACATTCATGGCTTACTGCAGCCTTGAACCCCTGGTCTCTAGGGATCCTCCTGTCTTGACCTCCTGAATAGTTAGGGCTACAGTCATGTGCTACCCCACATGAGTCTCATTATGTTGCCCAAGTGGTCTTGAGCTCCTTGTTTCAAGCAATCCTCCTGTCTCAGCCTCCCTAAGTGCTGGGCTTATAGTTGTGAGCCATGAGCCACTGTCCCTAGCCTCTTTATCCTCTTAATTTAAATCTTGTCAGAAATCTGGACAGCCACTACCCTGAGGAGGACTCTACTGAACTTTTATCTCCTTCAAGGAAGAAATGAGGGCAATTATTATGACCAGAAATAAAACAAACAAACAAACAAACACAAAGAGGTCTATATTGTGACAACCTATGGGATCTGGATATGATGCAAGTCATGAGTTCACAGTAGTGCATGTGTGGCTCGAATGGATCCCTTCTCCTGTACCTTCTGGCCCTGAGTCATCTGCTCACCCAGTGCAGCAGCATTCAAGGCCATGGGGCACATCCCGTAGACCCTTTTTCTCATACCATCGATGTAGCTGTCATCACAGATGACAAATCCCTTATTGCCACTGAATATGGGACCCAGCAGGACCCACCCAGGGCCAATGTGTGTGCCACCTAAAAGTACAGGAACTTAATGCCCCTGAGGCTGAGCTTTGGCCAGTGGGAAGTGGGACTTGGTGTATAAAGTTTATCCCTTCCCTCTACAGATGGGTAGTTTACTCCTTCCCTCTACAGATGGAATTCTGAAAAGTCAACACTCAAATGTCCATATGGCATCTCGGAAGATTGTCTGTCGATACAGCATGCATGGCTCAGTGGTCAGCTCAGCAAAGTATCCCTAGGGTTTTATCTCCACCTCCCTGGCCTCACACCTTTTCTCCTCACACCTGATGCCTCGAAACTGTTCGAGAATTATCCACATTGGCTTTGAAACAAATAGAAACAGGTAGTATCTGAGTTATAAAAGCTAAAGAAGGTTCTGTACCTGAATTGTGAACTTCAAGTAGTTACAGAGAGATGGAGAATATCTGTAATTGATATAAAAATTCCAAAGCACAGAAGTGACTATTCCAGTTCAGACCAGTGTGACCCACTGAATGACAAGGAGCATAGCAGTGCAGACTTGGCAAACTGTAGGGAATCTGTCTATACCTGGTTTTGTAAGTAAAGTTTTACTGAGCAGCAGCCTTGCTGGTTCATTCATGCTTGTTTGTGGCTGCTTTCAGGCTCCAACAGCAGAGTCGAGGCATGGCTGCCAAATGGCTTGACCAATTTACTGTCCGATCATTTACATACAAAGTTTGCCCACTCATGCAGGTGAGGGTCAGGCAAAGGAACAGATGGTAAAAGAAGATTATATGAACAGGATCAGGACATACAAATGCTTCCCTAACATGTGCTGAATGAGGGTTTCAACAAGACCTTAGTGTTTGAATAAAGTTGTGAGTGATAACTTAACTGCTCTGTCAATCATCTGTTGATAGTAATACATATGAATATGTATGTGGTTTTATATTAATTATGTATTAAACTTTAAAACTAATCTGGATCATATTAGTTGTAAAAGTTTAATATATAATTCAAGGTGCTACTTTCCGAATTTATTTAAGTCATCTTGTTCATCTTTCTATCTTCAAAACCTGGTATTAATTAATTGAGGGTCTACCTGGTAAATATAATGTGTTTAATCATATTAAAATATTTTCAGAGAAAGCAGATAAGTAACACATAACCTTTACAAATTAGTTTTTGAAAAATATTATAACTGTCTTCTGGAAAGATTTCTGAATCCACTATTTTAGAGACTAGAATGAGTGAATGTTCCTTTATAATTTTGTTTAAGAGGTCACACTTTTTTTTTTCAAGAAGTTTACTGAATCTCCAGAATGATGACCAAAGCTATGCAGGGAGGAAGGTCTGAGGAGCAGAACGTCGTAATGAAGGTACCAGAGACCCACAGAGTCACATGCTCTTCGGCAATGATGCCTAAGACAGATTCACTTACTCCATGACTTGGGAATGTGTGATTTCTCAAGAAAGGCCTCTAAAAGTCAGACTGGCCAAGAGAGGGACAGATAAATCCCAAATGACCATAGCAAAAGGGAACTCTGGCCTGGTATGGCTGCAGGTCACAGATACACATAGATACACCTCTGCATCCACGAGGACAAGACTAAGCTGTCAGGAGAGAGTTTCGGTTCTGTTTTTGGGAATGATAATGTGTGTGTGTGTGTGTGTGTGTGTGTGTGTGTGTGTGTGTGTGTGTACATATATGTGCACTGCATGCATATTGTGTATGCATATGATGTGTGTAATGTGTATACAGGTATATGCCTAATTAAACTGAAAAGTGCAGACTGAAGAGAGGAATGGCATAAAAGTAGGTGTTTTCTTTGGATGCAGGTGAAAGATTTAGACGGTCAATGAGTTCAACAACCCTGGATTCAACTTCCTCTGTGACCAAATGTCTTGTAAGGGCCCCTGTGGATAACAAACGATCAAGCAAAAAAGAAAGCAATGTATACTATATTCTCATTTAAGATAAGAATAAGCAGGTGCATAAAAAGAAGACTTTCAATGTATCCATCAAGATAATCAGTCTGCTTTACTGGGAGGAAATATTGGTTTTGATACCAGGCAGAGCTCGAGTCTCTGTTTCCTCATTTGTAATTAATAATGTCAATTGTGCAAGTTGCTGCAAGGATTAGAGAAATGCCTGGAAAGGCATCCCATCCACCATTGATGGCTGTCAGGATTAAGCTATATAAATGTAATTGAACTTTCTCTTTGATAGAAAATTAAAGAAAATGGACTTCACTTCGAAGGGATTAGAGGACGGACATTCCTGGGTCTGAGCTTATTACAAGGTACAGTACAAGACCCTACAATGGCCCATTCAAAGTCACAAGTCAAATGTATCAAAAATTGGACAGAGAATGCCGATGGTAGCTCATGACTCGAGGCTCAACTCAGGCCAGAAGGGAAATATCATTTCTTTCAAGTGGTTTCTCACATATGCAACAAGCAGGCTCTGTGGCAGAGAGAGTTGGGGGTGGTTCTATCAGGAGGCTAGCTGATATGGACTGGTTGATCAGCATTGATTCTGGGGAGTGATTTCTCTAGGCAATGCTGGAAGAGTCAACTAGTGAGAGCATTATTCACATTAGATAAGTAACAAAGATAATACACCTAAATAAACATCCCCACAAATAGACAATTTCTCTGTTGTGAATGATGTTGTGCAGCACTTTAATTTTCTAATAGTAATTGTTCTACTGTACTCTGCTTGAAAAAATATATTTAAATTTCACCAGAAATATGAATAGGGCTGTGCTATCTTCAAATCTCGTTTCTTGCTTCTATGATACATAGTGTGTATCATAGCCAAAAAGTGAATGGACTGGATGTCAGGAGACTGACATTCAAGTTCTGACTCAATCATTAACTGCTTGATGCTATGCAAGTTAAGGCTCTCTAAGACACTGGCTGCCACTATAAAATGTGCTAAAATGATGTTTGCCATAATTAAATGAGATAAAAGATAAGAACTGTACAGATGAAGGATTTGTGTTTGTGTGAATATGTTTGTGTAAAGTGATTCTTACTCTAATTTTTAGAAAATAAGATATAAAGAGCTGTTATCGTCATTCCTGACCACCATCATTGAAGTGGATTCCTAACATGAAAATCAGACCTTTGATGCCATACTTACTATCTCGTGAACTTTATTCTCTTGGACAAGTGATGTTTGCCCTGTCTCAACTCAAGTTCCTCGTGCACACTTGGGATGATTACATCCACCTAAGTATTGAAAATTGTGCAGCTCCATGAAGTGCATAGTCAGAACTCACGAATGTCAGCTTCACTTCTGATCTCAGCCTTGGTGAGTCACCGTCAGCTCTTAGAGAAAGACTTGTCAGCTTTTGGATTAATGAAATTACAGTCAGGGATGGTCGATCATAAATGGCTTTCAGTTTACTCATCCAAAAAGGCCCATGTGGTTCATATCAGTGGTTTCCTCATTTTCAGTGTCCAATCACCAATGATATGTGTTTCTCCAGCACAGAGGCTGTTACCCGCAGCATTTTGTTTAAGTGCTGGATTTGTATTTTCTTCATGCATCCAATTGCTCTCAGACCAGTGGAATGCTTTAAGTATATCAAGTAAATAAATCAAATAATTTCCTCACAATGTGTGTCAAGGGCTGAGGGACTGTGTGTCTAATTTACTGCAAATCCAGGGGGATTATTTGGATTTGTGAAAAAGCAAAGAATTCCTCTCCCCTGATCCTATGTAGAGTAAGAGCTGAGAGCTTCCCAGTGTTGCATTTAACTCTATCAGCAGCCTTCTCCATTGTGTTTACCTGAATTCCTTTTATTTTTCTTTTTCAACTTTCTTTCTGAGAACAGAGTAGCTCCAACTAACGGTAGACCAGAAATGTTTATAAAACAGTATCGCCTACAGAGCCTATGGGGCATTAGAAGGTTACTAGGTACAGTCTCTGTAATTTTCAAATAAAATACTCGGTTGGAAAACTCAGAGCCTTCTATCTGATCACAAAGCCAGCAGAGAGCAGTCCTGCGGTCAATTCTCTTGGCAATCTTGATGGTGTTCTTTTGGAAACACTGCACAGGTATTTAAGATGTTATTCTGGCCTTACAGGCAGATATACATGTATATTTCTTTTCTATGATTTTGTCTTAGGGGAAAACCACTCTGAAATGGCCAATGCAAGCCTCTCTCCACAGTGGTCCCACTTCACCACTGCTGCTTGAGTTCCTACGTCCACAGCCTTGCCAATACCTGGCTGCTTCCCTAAGCCCAGTTATATTTCCATGCTTGTTTCCTTTGACATTGGCTCTTTAAATTTGTCTGACATCTGCTGGCTGCATCTCTGGTTTCTGTCTCTAATCCCAGTGCCACTCAGTTACAATCTATAGTCTTCTTTCTTATCCAAGATTTAATTTATAATTTCCTCTTAGTCATCCAACTTCTCAGATCTTCTATCTGAGCTCCCTAGACTGCCAGGGACTAGAATTCATTCCCTAGAGAAACCACTGCAGGTCAGTGGGAGGAGTCCAGCAAACACAGAGATTAGGATCCTCAGCCACAGATAAGGAACTTAGAGTTTGGCTCCACCCTAAACTGTGAAAAACAGATTCCTTTCTCCTAGGAACTTGTAGTGGGGATTCAGCAATGCCAGCCAGCCTTGAATGCCTGTTTAAATTTAGAGTGTGTAAGTGTAGAAAGTGTGGGATGGCCCTAAGATTGCGGCAAGAGGGAAAGCTGGGGGTGGGGAGGGGGTAGAGGAAGAGAGGGAAAGGAAGAGGGACACAGGGAAAGAGAGAGATGGATAGAATGGGAGAAAGGGAGGTGGAGAAGCAGTAGTTCCTAGGCTAATTACAGCAGTCCACATCCTGCCCTTGCTTCCCTGAGATACCCCAATAATCTTCATAGTTGTTTTAGTTATTAGTGGCTTGATCATATTTGAGTCCAACTAAAGTCACGCTGATTAAGATAACTACTGTTCCCTTCGTGAACTTTCTCCCTCATTTATCCTGCCAGTCAACAATTATTTCTTCCCCAAATAAACTGTATGAGCTCCCCTCTTTCTATTTTCTTCCCACTTTCAGCTGGACCAGGGCTGCTCAAAGATGAGTGAGCGCCAGAATTCCTGGAAGAAACCAGCGGAAACACAGGTTGCTGGGCAAGATACTAACAGTTTTTGATTCAGTAGGTCTGGAGCAGAGTGGTAGAATCTGCCATTTTACAAGATTAAAGGTGTTATGCATTTTGAAGATATGTTTCAGTCCTAAATCCCAGAACCTGAGAATGTGGTCTCAAAAGATATGTTGCAGTCCTAAATCCTAGAACCTGGGAATGTGCTCTCACTTGAAAATAGGGTCTTAGCAGATATAATCAAGTTAAGTTGAGATCATGCTAGAATAGAGTGGATCTTAATCCAATGACTAGTGTCTTTATAGGATGACGGTTTTGGGCACAGACACTCATGATAGCATCAGATGATGACAGAGGTAGAGATTGGAGTGATGAGTCTATAAGCCAAGGAACGCCAAGGAACACCAAGGATTGCTTGCAACTGTGAGAAGCAAGACCAATCCTGCCAGCACCTTGATTTTGGGTTTCTGGGCTCCAGAACTATAAAAGAATATATTTATGTTGCTTGAAGTCACCCAGAGTGTGTGACTTTGTTATGGCAGCCCTTGGTAGCTGACATACCAGACACTGCAACTGCGAGTTCAGGAACGGCCCCCTCCCCCCACTCTGAGACTGTTAACCTGGGCTGCAGGAAGTCTCCAAGTGGGCATTCCTCTCTTGCCTCACACCCCATCTCTGAGCTACTGCTGATATTAGAAATTTGAAATACAGATCAATAATGTCATTGTTCAGTCAAAAATAAGTTGAACCACTTAGCAAGGTATTCAAGGATCTTGGCAAGACTGTCCTATGTGTGTATGAGGTGGGAGCAGGAAGTATATGTGTGTCCTCAGCTCTTACCCTGCATCTGAAGACATATCTGTCTTCCTGGCCTCCTATTGAGTTTCACATGATTGTACAAAGTCTTAGCTGTGCTCACCCTGAAACATCCATCCTGGAAATTCTCCTTATCCTTCAATGCTAGACTAGAGATATACTTTCTCTAAGCGTATGTCTGGGTAAGTGCATTGCATAAAGTTATATCTTTTTATACAATGTTTTGACAGGCTTAATCATTTGATCTTTATGTTATTCCTGTAAAGGATAGCACAAATGTCTTTAGTTTTATTTCCTGGAAGAAAACTCAATTCCCTAAGATTATATAGGCAGCCAGCAGCAGAGATAGGATTTAAACCCGGAACCTCTGATTCCAAATTCCATGCAATACTACCAAAATGTGTCATCACCCAAAAATGCTTGTGCATCTACCCAAACACTTATTTCTTATTCTCTGTGTTATTGTTAGTTATTTTCACTATAGGCAGACTCTAGGAGAATTGTTATTTTGGGATCTCTTAACATACCTGGACCCATACCTAGCATATGTTAGATAATTAGTGTTTGAGACAAAAAGAAAGACAGAGAGGGAGGAAAAAAGAAATAAAAAATATGAAAAAGAAAGAAAATAATTAACGGAATAAATTTCAATATTATACCAGATTGAATTGGGTGGGAATTTAGCTGGCACAATCCTTTTATTTTATAAACTCATATACATTGCCAAGTAAAATGTGAATGTATTTATGTGTATATAGTTGAACATTACATATGTATATGAATGCATATATGTGCTTCTCATGTATGCATGTACCCTGCCAACTAAGTTCTTAGTTTATCTCATAAAGGTGCTTATTTGGATACTGCCTTCATATCAACATTTTTGTGAATAAAGGATAAATTTTACAGCCCTAGATCTTTGCAATGCATATACTATTATTCATGTGTTTTTACAATGCTGTCTAATCTATTTTTTAAATATCTGGTAGTTACACACTGCTCTTGATCTGAATAAGAAACACTCCCAATGGGAGTTACAAAAATCTAGGAGAGTAATCAGTATCCATTCCACGTTTTATTCTATTTTTTTTTAAGAAATTGAAAAATTTATACATTTTAACCTTCTACTGAAAATGAAAGATTTCATTTTCCTAAAACAAAATAGAAATAAATAAATAATAGAATAAATCTTCATAGAGTCAGTGGTTGGACACTCTTTTACAGGTAGAACTTGAGTGTTGTCTTGTTTCCTACCAAAGGAAAACCCAGAGGAAGGACTGGATGCATCTTGGTCCTTCATGGAAAACATGCAGAAAGGGTTTAACTTGAAGCATCTAGACATCCTCTGAACATTTTTCACATTTCTTCCTGCATGTTTCCCTTGCTTGGCATATGCATTTTCCTGGGACTTTTTAGCGTATTTCCTAAGCCCTAAAGTTAAGCCCTACCCAAGAATGGTTGGACAAACAGATAGAAGGAATCACCATTAAGCAGAATTTTCTGTAAAAATCCAGCTTATCCGAGAGGCATGGCCCCAGGCAGTGCCATCTTCCACCCCAGTGTGTTCAGCCACTCCAGTTTCCACAGTTCCTCCTGTTAGGAAATGAAGGCGGACTCCTCCACTTCAGCCAAAGAGAAGATGGAGTGATTGTGCCTGTGCATAGTGTGTGTGATCTCCACCCCCAAATTATGCAGACACAAGCTGTCGAATCCAGCAGTCAAAGGAAAAGAAGGTAAAACCCAGCTAAGAATAGTTATTAAAAATCAAAGAGAAAACTGCCTGTTATGGGTGTCACTGGGAGAAGCTTGTGGGCTCATTTCCCTTTAAGGGCTGAGTTGCAGGACTGTTGTTGACTGTGATTTGAAACTCCCTCCCCTGTGGGCTGGTTGTCGACATCATTGTTCTCTCAACACATGCACCAGGCTTGGCTTAATTAGTGGTGTGTCATTGGAGTGGGCCAAATTTTTTATCCTGGCATTGGGGGAGGTGTAAAGTTTCAGCCACAATTGTCTAGAGATGTTGATCAAATCCAGATTACTAGAGCCTGGGGCACAGCAGGAGGCTGCCTCCTTACCAAAACAGGTTAATAAACAAGTAAATAAGAGGAAAAGGCTCTCGTGGTTGTAGTGAGTAGAATTCCTCCATTATTTTTAAAATGAAACTACATCATTTATGATTTATTTAGGCTTGATTCTGCAGCATGATTTTCTTTTTACCCTTTCTTCTCTATTTGCATATTTCCTAGGAGACAGGCTGCCATCTAATCATGGATTAGGATTTGGAAAATCAGTAGATTTTATGCTTTTTGAATATAATTTTCTTTGTGAAAATTGTAGCACTGGTAGCTATTCCTTGTTGTAACTGCTGTGTTTTCCATATTCCATGCAAATTAAAATGTATATAAACACTAACGTTAGAAAGTCACTTGATGAAAACGCGTATTGGATTCTAAAATGTACAGATATTTTTTCTAAATGTTTGTCAAAATACACTGCTTGCGAAGTATCTTCTTTCAATATCTCTGCGTCAAAATTCCTCAAAGAAGCAAAGATTAAAATGCAAAATATATATATAAATATATATGGTAGAGTGTAAATATTTAGCATAAAATACCTATTTATTTTTTCTGTACCTACGAATTCTATTTTATTATATTTTAACATAATTTAAATATACTTTATATAGTATACAAAATGTATAAAATGTATTTAAATAAATATCTTAAATATACATGTATATATGTGTATGTATGGTTTTAAATACTTATTCAGTGGCAATGGTTTTAAATACTTATTCAATGACATTTTGCTTAGAAGACAGAATGACACAACTCCTTCTGTAAATCTAGAAAAAAAAAGAAGAGGAATCTAAGTAAGTGAATTACAGTAGGCAAATCTAGCTCCTCCTCCAAAAAAAAAATGAAACTGTTAACTAAGGCCTTTAACAGGTCTTGCCCTGCACTGTTACTCTAGGATCCGGAGCTCTCACAAATTGAAGGTCTCCTTCATCTACATTACATCAGTTGCTTGCAGGGAGAATTATCAACTTAAATTAAGATAAAGGTAGATTTGTTAGGACAGAAAACAATAAAGAATGGGCCAGGGTGTGCCAAGTGATTTAAAGATGTCTATTTTGTTTACCACCACGCGAAGTACAGAAGCTATATGAAACTGCTTTTTGCTTCCATGCTGTTGAAGATCGGGATCCACCGCCACTAGTTAATTTGCCCATGAATCAGGAATGAACAAGATCTAGATCTTCATTGTGGCCTAATTGGGGTTTAATTAACTTATGTGCTCTTCAGTGAAAAGAAAAACAACTATGGGGGGAAACACATAGTCCCTGTGTCCCAAAGGGCCTCGAGAATTTCTGGATATTTCTAAAGTCAGGCAAACAAGCAAGTCATAGGAAATTTGCCAACTGTTTATTTTTGCTTGTGGCATAAGTTCTTGAGGGCCAAGGGTGTTACTATGAAACCCGTTCCTTCAGGTGCAGCAGGAGAAATGGAAGGTGACTTGAATGACACTGTTTATCCTTGGCTGACTGGTGTGACTGTTTTGGTCTCTGACTTCAGGGCAGTCATCCTCCCATTTCTACTGTGAAACTGATCAGGACCGATAATTGAGGGCTCTGTAGACAAACCCACTTTTCTAAGCAGGCTAAATGCTCTGTCTTCTGTAAACAAGTTAGGGAAAAGCAGCTAAAGTAATATCAAAACAAATGGTACCCACTTTTCAACTATGATGTAATCCTTGCAGCAGTCCAGACCTCAACAGGCAAGGTTAGAATTACATTTTGGAGACAGACAGAAACATGACAACACAGCTGAAACTGAAAGCATTAGACTGGAAAACACAGGGCATCCAAGAGTCGTTTGACATTGTGCATGATTCTGCAGGCTACACACTGAAGATCTCAGTCAATGAAAAACACAAGCTAGGTCTCCTAAAAACTGGCTCAACTAGTTTTTCAAAACTTTGTATATTCTGACTTAACATTTCTAGACATTTAAAAAAACAATTTGCAATTAAAAACTTTTTTTTCCTTCAAAATAGCTGTCTGATGTCCTCTCTTTCTGGGCCCACATGATAATAGGATTCAGATGCTCCCACTATACCTACTTCCTCTCTTCTATATCCTATTTCTCTCTGCAACCCAATGACCCCCAGTGTCACCCAGCCTTCTGTTTCAGCCTTTGCAGAAGATCATGACCATGAGAGTCAATAAATTGAGTCTAGTTTAAAAGACAGTAATATATGGGAAAAGATTTACAAGGATACATTTCAGATCACTGCTCTGGGATCTATATTATGAAACTATCCCTTGGGAAAGTAATTTTAACAAAATCCTCTGGCCCCTTAGCATTCAGTCCCCTTGAAAAATAGATCAAGCCAGGTCCCTCTGTTATCTATTCTTTTGGGTTATTAGAGCAGCTGTGTTGGCAAGGTACCCAGTGGTTGGTAGAGATATATATAGGAGATGGTTAGCTAGATAGATAGATAAATGAGATAAATAAACAAGATAATTTATCATTTATATCATTATCCTAAAATAAAAATGATTTTTAAAGCTCGAGAAAATGCAGCTACACAGATATTGGTGGAATCACTTGGAGGAGTGAAAATAGCTTAGGCCTCTGCTGGATGTCCAATAGGTACTTAATATTAGCCATCAGACCTGGATTGAAATGCACTAAGAAATATCAGTGAGACTATATCCAAGCATTCTGCCAAAGTCAGAAGCGCGCTCTAGTTGTGTTGAAAAGAATTGTACCATCATTGCCTCAGAGCTAGGCCTTAAAATAAGCCCCAAACTACGACTCACCTGGAGGAGGAAACTTTTTTGCAGCCAAGCTGCACAGACTCCCAAAAAACTGGCATGCTAATTTACAAGCATGAGACCTGACCCTGAAGGGGAGGCAGGGAGAGGGTAAGGGAAGTTGCTTCATTTGGAAGCTTTGCCACCACGTTTTTCCTATACCAGAAAATGATTTTTAAATCTCTTTATTCCAGCACATGGCAGGCTCCATTCAACTGGCCAGACAAGCATCTGTGGTAACTCTTGGGAAATAAAAACCTTGCAACTTGCAGTCAAAGTCGGTTCTGCATTTCCTGTGAGGCTGAGGGCGAGGGAAGAAGGGCCAAGGAAATGAGAAGACCATTTGTTTCTGCTTCCTCAGAGATGAAAGGCGGCAGCTAAGGAAATTTCTCTCTGGGTCTTCGCTCCCCATTCATCACCACGCTCTGCAAATCCCTGCATAGGTCAGTGCAGAGGGCCTAAGGCACTGCAGGAAATGGAGGAATATGACCGCAACACTGAAATTATAGCACTGAAAACCTGAATATGACATGTAATAGCAGTGTTCTGTGTTACAGATGAAGTATCTTGGGAAACCATTCTTGCTTCTTGCCTGGACAATATATACACATATGTATACATATATTCCACTGGAGATATGTAAAAAATGATAACAATGCTTCCTGTGTCTGCAAAGGAATACAGCTTTCCAATAGATGCTATGTATAAAAAACTAAAATGTGACTCCTGGTTGAGATGATCATTAAGAGATAGATAGATAAATGATGAATTAATTAAATAGATAGATAGATAGATAGATAGATAGAGCCTTAAAGATCTTTAAAATTTTCAGTGTTACCCTTGAGTTACAATGCAGAAGTTGAAGGTTAGAGACATACCAAATAAGAACTGATATAAGTGTCTGGAAATGTGAATTCTCACTGAATTCTTTGCCTCCTGACTACCTGTGTCCCTTCTTTCTGGGTCTCAGTTTTCAGTCCGTAAGTAATGTATGGTGAATTATATAATCAGTAAACTTTGCCACCCTAAAGTTCTGTGGTAGTTTCTGTAATTATTGAGGAAGAATATGAAGAAAAAGGAGGAGTTCAGAGAAATAGAATGTCAGAAAGTTTTTATTAATGCACATTAGATTTGCAAAGGCAGGTAACATAGAATGTTGCACTAGATCATTAAAGGTTCAATCATCATCATAAAATGTTTAAAACAGAATCTTTAATAAAATAAAAATGTAAACTAGAAAAATCTCTTCATGCTGGAGTAAAATATAAATAAAAGGAAAACCACATATAGATACACACAAAAAAAGTGTTTGTGTCTAAATGTGGATAGAGTTGAAAGCATTGGTTGCATAGTGGGCATGTTGACTTAAACTTGAAGCATGAAAGAGATTGTATTTTCTTGGAAGGGACCAAGAAGTGTTTCTAGTTATGTTCTCCCAGAACCTTGCTGTGCCTTATCAAAGATAGACTTGTTTTTTCTCACTGAAATTGAGGCCTTTGGGGCCCGTCTACAGATACAATGCAGCAATGACATGCCTTGACTTCTGAGACTAGGTTATAAAGGCAACACAGTTTCTGCTTCTCTCTCTCCAAGTTCCTGGGAGCTTGACCACCGTGTTAGAGGAAGCTCAGACCACATAGAGAGGCCACATGGGACTGTTCTGGCCTAGAGCCATGCCAAAGTGTTAGCCAAAGTCAGCATCAATTCCTGGTATGTGAGATGACTGTTGCCCTTGAGCTTCCCAGCTGAAACCAAGTTAAGCAGAGATGAGCCATCCTTGCAGAGCTTGCCCACGCTGCAGATGCTGTGTGTACTGTTGAGATTTGTCACATAACCATAGTAACTGGATGAAGGGGTTAATACCTCAAATCTAGAAAGGAGAAGCAGTTTCATGCCTTGGGGTGAAACAACCAGATCTTTAAATGTTTGACCTTTATCTCAAAACAAAGTGAAATCTCTGTACCTCCCTCCAGGCATGGGGTGAACTCAGCAAGGTTTCCTCCTCCAGAAAAAGTGCTTAGAATAGAACCCACCTAGCACAGAAGTACTATATAAGTATTTCTTCAATAACTTTAAAACAAACATGTCTTTTATACATAGCTATGTGGAGAAATGAATCAAGAACATCTCTAAAATCCAAGAAGATGTTGTGAAAGTTGCTGTTTATGCATCTTTGCTAAGATGCTTATTATAAAAATCATTTTCTGGCTTTCTGTTCCAAAGCCCCAGAGTAGTAAAAGCCAGGATCCCTAAACTGGCACCATTTTTAAATAGGCTTCAAATGCTGTGGTCCAAGACATTTTTGCTGCCCTAATTATACCTTCAAATTCCATAAGTGTTTTGCAAAGGCAGACTTCACAGTTCACTCCAAAATGGATGGACTCTTGAGGAAACGGAAGTCGCTCATCAACTATCTAGAATGAAGATTGTCATAATTTGTACCAATTCTGTAACTATCATGTGATTTTCCATTTTTATCTTCTGACTCTGGTGACCTCAAAGAAACAACAGCACTGTTAAATGGGTGTGAACCAGTCTTGATCCCCAAGTTAAGATAAAAGAATTTGGGAGTCTGAAGGTCTACTAAGAATTCCTGACATCAGCAAAATATGTTTGTGGCTGGGTATTATTCATGGAGAAACTGTTTGGCAATGTCTTTCAATTTTTAAAAATACATTTACTTATTAAGAACACCAGAATTGAACTCCCTGTTTGTATTTGGCTTTGTGAAACTGGTCGGTTCTAAACTCTGAGACTCATTTGAATACACAGCACAAACCAGGCACTGTGATAGGTGTGCAAGTACAAAACCTAGGGAGCAATAATCCTCCCCCTTAAGGAGATTGCAGTCTATTACAGAGTGAAAAATAAATGGACAAGGGCAGGAAAGAATTAGGAAACAGAAGCATAGATCCTCTTGAAATAGTCAGGCAATTTTAAGCCAATTTTAATTTGTTATCTTCTGCCCAGTGTAGTCTTGAATATGAGGAAGGCTCCATGTATATCAGTTTTTTTTTGCCTGACAACAATCATTAAAAGGGTGCCCAAAAAATGGACACACATTTTAAGAGATGTTATCTATGTATTACTTTTCGAAGTTGAACTGAATTAAGGTTAATGTGATGTTCACTCAAAAGATAGCGTTAATTTAATGAATAGCGTTAATAAAGAATGCTAGTATCACCATGCGACAGGCAGGACAGTCAAAGAAAACGGCAGAAGCATGGTTGTCATTCGAGGAGCGCAAGACCATTTTGAAATGGTATTTGAAATTTGAGAATGTTGTGAAAGTACAACAATGGAGGTGTGACCACACAACGGAACCTCCAACATGCCTAACAACTGCATGCATTCATAAGTTTGAGATGCATGATGCTATATGTGCACAGAATGTGCACAGAGATGATCCAGGAGGCCTCGCATAGCAACAAGTCCTGTTTCTTCGGCTATAGTGTTGGAACAGTTTACATGTTTGTCACAGAAGTCTATCAAACAATGTGCACCTCTTGTAACTGCAGAAGCCAAATATGACTTTGTATTCATCTTTTGTTATCAGTATATATTGAGTATTTCAATTTTATTTTTTTTATTTATTTTATTTTATTTTTTTTGAGTTGGAGTCTCACTCTGTCGCCCAGACTGGAGTGCAGTGGCCGCTCCCAGCCACCGCAGCCTTGACCTGCTGGGCTCTGGTGATCCTTCCACCTCAGCCTACCAAGTAGGTGGAACTACAGGCGTGCATTACCACGCCCAGCTAATTTTCTATTTATTGTAGAGATGAAGACTCGCGAAGTTGCTCAGGCGGGTCTCGAACCCACAGGCCCAGGCAATTCACTTACCTCAGCCTCCCAAAGCGCAGGATTACAGGCTGAGCCACCGAGCCTAGCTGAGTATTACAATTTTAATACAGTGTTTTTCTTTCTTAAAATATATATACATTTTTTGGTACCCTCTGTACATTTTATATGTATATATATAACAGATATATATATGTATATATATATTTTAAGTTTCTTCCCTCAACCTGTACCAGCTTTGTGAGTCTGAGTACCATAATCAACAAACAAGTTGCTATAAGTTGAATTGTGCCCCCTCCCCAAGAAAAAGATATATTGAAGTCCTCACCTCCAGCACTTCAGAATACAACCTTATTTAGAGATCGGGTAATTGCAGATATGAGTGTATCATACTAGAGCAGAGTGGGCCTCTAATCCAATGTGACTGCTGGTCCTTTAAGAAGACAGCCATGTGAATTCAGAGACACAGGGAGATACCATGTAAAGATGAAGGCAGAGACTGTATGATGCAGCTGAGAGCCAAGGAACACCAATGACTGCCAGCAGCACAGAAAGTAGAAAGAGGATGAAGTCTTCCTCCACAGGCTTCAGAGGGAGTATGGCTCTGCCAACACCTTAATGTCAGACTTCTGGCCTTCAGAAGGCGCTCAGTGTGTGGTACTTTGGAATGGCAGCCTGGGAACACTGACACACCCACAAAGGAACATAGCATAGGGCTGAGGTATGCAGTATCTGCAATCAGAATGCCCAAGTCCAAGAGTCTCGAGACCTCCCTCATATTGGTTTTCTAACAGTAAGCAGATTATTAACTTACTGTACCTCAAATTACTGTTCCTTAATCTCCTTATTTGCCGCTGGCATTGGGGTCACAATAGTAGCTATCCTTTAGCTGTCTTTGGAAGATGAGAGGGTTTACATGACTAGAACCTGGCACAGTGCCTAGACCAAGGTAAGCATGAGGTAAGTGCAGTAATTGTAGTTTTCTTTCCCCTTCCATACTTCTGTCATTCCCCTCGGATCCATCTGTACGATGTTACAAATAATGTGGAGAGCAGTGATCAGAACACACCTCTGCATTCTGTATGTAAGAACGCAGTGTGATATTTTTCTTTCTCCTTTCAATGCAAAAGGTCATGACAATCCTTTGCCTCTTATCACTGTTTAAAATAAGTTCTGCCACTCAAGACCTTTGCTATTTGATAAGCCACTCGTTTTAAATCATGAGCTCTGTAGTTAAGACAAGAGCTGGGTCTAGTCTTAATCACTGGCTGTTTCCATCTGGATGATGCTTTTTCTTGTGAAAAAGGGGTTTCAATTGTTTTGCAAGTTTACAATAAGAAATAAGTGGTGTAAAAATGCAGGAGGTTTTGAACTCTGGGTCCAAGCTGTAAAGGTCACCCCAAGGGTTTTAGTTGTTGAGATAGATAGATAAATAGATAAATAGATAGATAGATATTATATGTATGATGAAAGATGAAACCTACTATTCATTCTTTTAGCATTTGAAAATTTAAGTGATTTCACATCATCTTATTTGGTCCTATGAGAACAGCAGGGCAGACAATACTATCCACAACTGAGAGTTTCCAAAGAATGGCAGGTCCAGATTCCTAAAGTCATAAATGGTGAAATTATAATAAAAACTTCAGTGTTCAGAGGTCAAGCTCAAGGCTTTTGTTGCTATATCACTCTTTTCTTGTGGAAACATTTCATGTCTCTGGTCTTTTATTTTTAAAAATAGTTCAGCAAAACCTAAATCAATTCACTTGAAAACTGTAAAAATTGATAGAAAACAAGTTGCCTGTCTTCAAAATAAGCTCCCCCTGGGAGGTTTATTTGCTATGTGTGTGATTTAAAATGGCAGGAGAGGGTATTAAAAGTTAATCATAATTAGTGAGACTGTCCTGTAATAGTACAAACCTTTTCAAATTAAAACTCCATAATTCAAAAGGATGAAGATTTTGATCATAAAAAATTACAACTATTCTTTAGTAAGATTGTTACTTTTTGGTGCCACAAAATAATAATACTAATTGTGTGTGTGTGTGTGTGTGTGTGTGTGTGTGTGTGTGAAAGCAGGATTTATTGAGAAGACACAAAAACTCCCCCAGTGGGAGGGGACCCAGAGGAGTTGCCTGTCTGGGGCCGAAAACCTGGTGTTCATATAGCCCTAAGTCCAAGCTGATTGGCTAGCACTAGCTGTGAGCTGTAGTTGTTCTGACTGCTCAGTATTAAGGACCAATTGACAGGAGGTAGGAGCCTAATGGTGAGTTGATTGGCTGGTTTTCAATCTCAGCAGTGAGTATTTAAGTTCCAGCTTGAGAGACTGGTAGGGAGCTTGTTAATCAATACTGAGCCTGAGAGGTCTGCCGGGCGTTCGCTACATTGTTACCAGAGGACCCACCTGTCTGTCTTTCTAGCCTTTCTCTAGCTACCTCCTGTCTCATTCCTCCCTCTGGAGTAGTAACCTTAACTGCCATTAGGGAGTGAGGACAATGACCCATCTGGTTATTCCTTGATGATTATGGGAGTTGTATGGAGACGGCAGTTAGGGATCCTCCGGAGGGCAATCTAAAAGTCCTCAGTAGAAAGGAGCTTCTATACAATGTTCCATCTGCATCATCATTTGGAGTTTGAGGGCCTCCTTCCATCACGCCCAAGTTTGGGCGCCAAAACTGATGCGAATTTTTCAGGTCAGCCTGGACTTTGAGAGTGTCAGCTCAATGGGTGGGCCAGCAAAGTTCCGGAAAGGGTCATCTCTAGAGGCTGGTAAGCCTAGCCTCGGAAATGTTGGCTTTAATGGGCTGGCAAGTCAAGCCCTGAGAGTGTTGCTGGTTTGATGAGCTGGCCAGCCTAGCCCCCAGAGTGCCTCAGCTTTGGAGTCTTGCCTTTCACCAGCTCTCCTGGTTCAGCCGGCTCCGTCAGCTGGCAAGTCAGCCTCTGGGATGCACCGCATTTTGGCTTTTCAGTTCCGACAATCTTCCACAGCTCTTCAGGTTGCAGCTCTTCAGGGTTGAGATTCTTGTCTCATGCCCAGGAAGAATGAGGGACAGGGACAGTTAGGAAGTGGGAAAGCAGGATTTATTGAGAGGACACAAAATCTCCCACAGTGGGAGGGGACCCGAAGGAGTTGCCCCAATCATAAATTTTTTAAAGGTGTATTCAATTTTCAAGAGCCTCTGTTTTCCAAACAGTTCCGGCTACCCTTTATCTATAGTTCATGCTTTTGCTTCCTTAGGAAATTCTCTTACCATTCATGTTTCCTTGTCAAAAGTCTTATGTAGCCATCAGAGCACTCCCCAAGCCCTTCGCCTCATGGTCCTGCCTGGATCTATCACCCACCCCTACAGGTGGGACTTCTCTACATGGACTCTATCATACCCTCTTGCAGCACAGAGCATGTTCTTCCTATAACATATGACAAAGACTGGTCAGCTTTGCAGAGGAACATGCAGGGCAAGGCTTGCATTTTAGTTAAATATTTAAAATGTAATAATTTCTAAATATGTTTTGATCCTTCCTGGAAAGTGTGAGCTACTTACAGAACAGACCTCAGTCTTACACATCTTGCCTTCCCCAAGTGCCTCATATATGACCCCTCTTAGATGTTGATAGTATTAAACATGCACTGTGAGCTCCTGTGTACCCCATCTAACTTCCATTGTTGCACAAGTGATAACTAATGTTTCTGGGGTTCTAAGGAGGCCTCACATGCTAGGAACACAGTTGAGTGAAAGACCCCAGAAGAGAGTAGCCAACAGGGAGCACTAGGCAGCAGAGCCAGCCAACCACCCACCCAATGGAGCTCTCCTTTTTTCTATGCATGTAAATCATGACATTTTATATCTCTCTGATCTTTGATTTTTCCTTGAGACCTAGTTCAAAGAGTTGTATTGATCTCAAGTGAGGCTAGAGTTGGATGCAAGTGGCCCAAGGCCAGACACCAGCCAGGTGCTCCAGTAAGCTTGAGCCGAAGCAGAACCTCCCTTAAAAACAGGACCTGAGACACCAGTTCAACTGTGCTCCAACCCCCTTCTCCCTCACTCTTCTCAGCCTCTGTTCTCCTTTTTAAATGACCAGTCCTCTCCCAGTTTCTTCAAGCCTGGCTTCGATGGTGATTTTGATCAGATGGTACCAACATTTAAACTTGAAGGGAGTATTCAAAGGGTGGTTTGTTGGCTCCTGGCAGAAACAAATGGGAAAAAAGAGAATCCCAGAGAGGTCTAAGAGCCTTCGGGAGTCCTTGTGCACCCAGGACCCTGTTCAGAAGTTCTGAGTAACATTCTAAAACCAGCCCTGAGTGGGCTGTTCAGAAAAACTGCCGGGATGACATTAGTCCTGATGCTGAGCCCTAGCATACTATGAAACTCTCCATAGGCCACAGCAGTGGCCTTTCCTTGAGCTCAGGACCGCATCTGCTTGATTATTTCTTGACAAGAAATAGTGTGAGGTTCCCAGTGACTTTGCTCTTAGCTCTTCCCAACTGCCTGACTCAGAGTCCTATGAGCTTCTGGTCAGTCCTTGATTTCAGGCTGTTCAACTGCTCCTGATTCCACTGGGCTGTGTCACCCTGCGGTCTGTGTCTGGCCTCCTCAATGGCCTATCTTGAGAGGCTTACCACAAATGAAGATTTATTCCATTAGCAGCTGCCAGGTCTACCTTCAAACCCTCTAGCTGGGATCTGTCATGAAGGAAAGAGGCAACCTCTTCGTGTCCATCCAGCCTCCTGGAGCTTTCAAGCATATCAATTCACTTTATCTTCAGAGCAGCTCAAAAGGGAAGCACTAACAACCCAGGTGGGCACGGTGGCTCAAGCCTGTAATCCCAGCACTTTGGGAGGCCGAGGTGAGAGGATTGCCTGAGCTGACAGGGTCAAGAACAGCCTGGGAAACTTGGCGAGACCTCATCTCTACAATAAATCCAAAAATTAGCCAGGCATGGTGACACGCTCCTGTCATTCCGGCTACTTGTAAGGCTGAGACAGAGGGATCGCCTGAGCCCAGCAAGTCAAAGCTGGGGTGGCTGTGAGTGTGCCACTGCACTCCAACCTGGATGACAGAGTGGGACTCCAACTCAAACAAAACAAAGCAAAACAAAACAAAACAAAACAGCTGTAAGATGAAAACTCTGAGACCAAGGTGATTTCGGTGGCAGAGAAGCAATTTCAAGCTGAGATTCCAAAGGAAGCCTGTACAGAAATTCGAGCCTGTTCAGAACAGCAATGTGATGATGAATGGCAAAGGAAACCAGAAGAGGACAAAGACTCGGGCTTGCAGTACTGACAGCCCCCACCTCTGCTGTGAGATGGTCAGGGCAGGGACGCAGAGAATGCGCCCGCCAGCTTAGCTCAGTAGCACTTTCCTCTCACCTCTTCCCTGACACCACACAGCCTTTGTAAATGTGTTAACAGAATTAAACCAGCTAATATAACTGTGGCCTAAAGGGAACTCAAATTCTAAAGCACCAATCAGTTATAGCACGTGACCCTTTTCATTCTCTGCTAGTCTCATTTTTTTCTCCCAGCATCCGACCCTCACACTGCTGTCCTCACCCCCAATTTTATACTTATACCTCTTCAGACACACACATCATTTACTTGGTGATAAGATAGGTTGAGGCTGTCTTCTAGGAAAAATGCACAGATATTATTTGCAAAAGCTAAAAAAAAAAGCAGGTGTTCTCAAGCTTATCTGAATATTTTGAGTAAATCCCTGTTTTGAAATGTAAATGCTTCTGCAGTCTGTTTAGTTTGAGATAAAACAGTGAACAATGAGTTAATCCTTGTTTTATGCTGTTCATTATCAGGAGTCTGTGACCAGGCCAGCCACCCTTTCAAGCATAATGGAGGTCACACACAGGTAGATAACTCCCTGCCTCCCATAAATCGCATTTATTGGATAGATTATGTTGGACATAAACAGACTAGGGTATAAATGTTTTATATGTGCTTACATATGCAATGTAGAAAGATGATTGTTTTAAATATTTATTCACTATTAAACATCTTAGGACTTTATAAAATTGTTTTGTTATCATCCAAGCAAAAAGCAGATTTTTCCTTTCCCCTAGGGTGAAATTCAATGGATTCATCTCTGAGAAAATGATTTGATCTTTCAGAGTGGCAGTGGGAAGGAGTGTGAAATCTCGTTGATTTTTTCCTATCTTTAAATAATATCAAAGAAAAAAATACTTAAAACACAATAATCTGATCAGATTTATTAAATTAAATCCTATCAACATTCATCTTTCTTATCTAATGTCTTTCCAAAAACAAATAAACGCATAAGCAAGCATTCAATTTTACCCCACCAATACCAATATTATCGCTAGGAAAAAAGGTGGTTCAGGGGTCTGGTATTAAAATAATTGATTTTAGAGGTCCTTCCTATCCTTGTCGCTATTGCACACAGTATGTAACTGAAGTAATTACTAAAAGGTACTCAATTCTGAATTCTTTCATTTTTCCACGATGTCAGGATAAAACCTTTGGGAAAAGGCATTTTTAGAATTGAATCCCTCCCTCCATTTTGTCTATTCATGGCTTGTTCAGGCTTCTTCTCTTCAGAACCTGTTTTCCCTGCCGCCTCTCCCACCAGTTTTTTGCTTCTGTCTTCATTGCCCCTGCTTGGTGAACACTTCAGCCTCTGTCTACTGTTCTTTGGCTTTCTGCATGAATGACTTCTCTGCGCACTGAGTTTTTCCTTTCCTATTGCAAAGATGTGTGGTGTGCCTCCTCTATTTATTATGCCTCTGGATTCCAGGGACTCTTCCTGGTGCTGGCGGGACCTCCAGCATTACATTGCTGTGCATGTTGAACCTTCTGCTCAGGAACTCTCTTCTCTTGCAAATTTCCCTATACAAATATGATACTTAAAATAAGGAAAGTGCCTTGAAAAAACACATACCTGATCTGTGAAATGTGTAAGGTTGACACCAAAGGGTATTTCTTTGGGTGAAATCCAAACAAAAGCATCTTTTCTTCTATGCCCCTAATGGCTGCCCCCGGGAGCAGCTCACTGCCTTGTTTGTTGAAGACAGGGCTGGGCAGGAGGAGATAAGAGTTGATTCATGTCTCTAGAATACTGACTCTGAAATACATATTTGCATAACTTATTACTGGGGATTCCTGTAGGTCTCTCAGACACTGCTTAAGAGGTATGTCAATTTGTTTTTTATTTAAAGATCTAATTCTATTTTTAATCAGGACTGATGCAAGAGAGGCATTACGCTTCAGCTTCTATTTACTGCTTCTTATGGCATTAAGATGTGCAAATCCATATTTTATTTATCACCAAAGCAGTTGCATTAAAATTAAAACAGGACCCAGAACCCTCTGTCTCAAACACATGTCTATCACAAGTGGATGTCAACATGGATACCCAATCCTGACACCTTGCTTACAGCTAGCTCTAAAGACAAATCCATCTATAGATATCTGATGGGAATCAAGGTCACAGCCAGCAGAAGAAAACAAATACAGACATCAGAATGCATTTTCTAAGATGGATGTTGTCTACATGCAAAAACAGCTCAATCTTTGGGACTGGTCAGACTTGTTATTTCTGGGGAATGCTGGTGGATTTTAGGTTGCATTTATTGATCACTCTGACTTATTATGCCATTTCCCTTTAAATGATTAAACCATTTGTTTGTCAGACCCTAAGAACTCTAGCTGACCAACTAGCTATTCAGAACAGAGATTTTTTAGCAGAAGAGAGTATTGAACAAACTCTGGTCCCTTGGACGCCACTGTAGCAAAGATTTTGTTTGGGTTTGAGGACAAGTTAACAGAAACTAATGTTTACTGAACACTTGCTGTATGTTAGGCATGATGCTAGATAATTTGCACAAAGATGGATTTATGGTGAAGTGAACAGAACCTAAGTTTCAGGGCCTTCGAAACAGCTTTCTCCAGGACTTTGAAAGGGGCACTAATAATTTTCTCTTCAAAATATCGTAACCATTTCCTTATTCCGGGACCCCTAAAACTGTATCAGCTTCAGGTCTTAAAAATCTGAATCACTCCTAATTAATACACTTCACAAGAGAAGCTTACAATGGCTTTGTGAATTTGACAATGGAGCCTGTAACAGCAAAAATCAAAAGAACAAATTTAGCAACAAGTGAATCATCAAAACATGTTGTTTTTACCAAACCCTAACTTTGGCACTATTATTTCAGCAAAACATCACTTTTAATTAAATTTGTTCATTTGAATTACTAGTTTTATTCCTTTCTTGTATTTAATGTGTAAAAGTTTTATAGTTAAGTAATAGCTATAATCATAAAGGGTATAGATGATCTTAAATTTGGTACTATAGAAAGTACATTATAAAAAATTTATTTACATTAGCGAAGGAGTTTAATGTGAATTTCTTCCTCTAAGAAGAAAGTTACAAAGTACTTTAGTTTGAAATATAACATGGCAGCCTAAATATTCCATCAGTACTCAAGGGAAGGAACTGGAGCAGAGTACATGGGGTCAGTTTCTTAATGGAGCTAAGAACTTGGCTCCTTCCATAAAGGACCCACTCCTGTTTATAGGCAACACTGACTGTTACTACGTTACTATCTTCCCACCTTCAGCTTATTGATTGATTGTTTGATTTTTTGGCTGTAGCTGATTCCTGGAGTGTGCTGTGGCTTGTGTTGGTTCTGCTGCATGAGTCACAGTAAAAATCCTCAATAAAGGCAGGACTGGACCAAGATCTATAGATCTCTATTCTTCAATGATTCCCAACTGCTTGAAAGATAAAGTTCAGATTCCTTCACAGAATAGACATAGCTCTCTGGGATTTCTTTTCTGCCTTCTCTTGTTTTGACTCTAACTGGGCCACTGTTATCCTACCACAGAATGTCCCTTTCTTCCCTTCCACTCTGTGCTCTGGACAAACCAAATCCCTGGGCAGTGTCTAAATGCATTGTACTGCCATCAGGTTCCTGCTGCCAGTACATGGCACTCTCTCTACTCTCTCTCTCTCTCTCTCTCTCTCTCTCTCTCTCTCTCTCTCTCTCTCTCTCTCTCTCTCTGTCTCTCTCTCTCTCTCTCTCTCTCTCTCAGCTACCATGTGGGCAGCACCTTACCTTTTCAAGCATATATATCTCCTTATACATCTATCATCAACTGCTGGATGATACCTTTCCTGTCCTTCCTGGCATGTCCTAAAAGACACAAATCTCCTTCCAGTGCCATGCTGATGGATCACTCCCTAATGTTCCCAGTTTCTAAATTATTTATTGCACTAATTTGAATCTACAACTATGAGGGTTAATTTTATGTGTCAACTTGATTGGGCTAAGGGATACCCAGATAGCTAGTAAAACATTATTTTGTGTGTGTCTATGAGTGTGTTTTTAGAAGAGATTAACATTTGAATCCAAAGACTTAATAATGAAGACTTAGGCATTCTCTCAGTCCTTTGGTCTCAGACTGAATTACATCACCAAAGTTCCTGATTCTCTATCTTGCAGAAAACATGTTGTGAGACTTCTTGGCCTCCATAATAACTTAAGCCAATTCCCATAATACATCTCCTTTATATATCCTACTGGTTCTGTTACTCTGGAAAATTCCAACCAACACAAAAACTATCTTCCTGATTCAGTTATCTGCTCTTATGGTGGGCTTATCAGCATTTAAAAAGTGCTTTGATTTTGTTTCATTAGTTAAGATTTCCCTGGTCTGACTATAAAAATAATGGAACATATTTTTATATCGCACAACTTTTGCTTGTGAAACTAATAATGTACATTTCTTTAACTTCTGAATTGTTTTGAAACTTGAATTCATAATGTTGAGAGTCATCAGAAAGAGGGACCCACCATGGAGTAAGACTTCAAAAGGCATTCACTAAATAAATGAAGCTATGACTGTCCCTGTATTTCTCTACTATAAACTTTTATAGACTCACAGACAATAGTACAACATTAAAAAAAGATGATGTGCCTATTTTCAAATCAATTTATATAATACAATTTTTTTAATCAGGCAATGCAAATGTCTGATATTTTTTCTCTCCTCAGGGAGAAGTAAATTCTGGAGCCTGATTTTTATAAGAGTTCATTTTCAGTTCATACTAAGTGTCTTCAAGAGTTAGATTGTGCTTCTTTTTCTTCTTCCTATTTTGTAGGTTAAATGACTGAATCTTGACTACAGGGGAATGCGATTCCATCAGCACATTGCTGTTGCCCCAGAATTTCACAAATGTTTCCATATGGTTACAGGTTAGGGCTATGGAACTTATAATCTAATAGAAAGACAAAACTGGTGTGCACAACAATTAAACAGCAATAAATGGCCTATGTTGATAAAATAGTCATTATAAATCTGTAGTATTTTGGAACCAGGGCCAGGGTCAAACACAAATAAAAGTACATTAGGAAGTTTTTATATTAATTCATTATGCCTCCCGCATTCTTTTCTGTTTAATCCTTACCTGGGAGAGAGTATAGACTAGTGATTCCAAGCCAGGCTGCCTGATTCTAAGTTATGACTTCAGTGTTTACGGCTGCTTAGGCTTGCTATGCTGCATATGCTTATCTGTAAAGTTCAGATTGAAATATACCTCTATCATAAGGCTGTGGTGAGGATTAAATATAACACTGCAACCAGTGAGTGCTCAATAAATGCTAGCTGTGGATAAGACCAGGTGCCCTAACACCAACATACTTTACTCGCTCTACTGTTCTCCGATTTAGAGAGCATAAAATTCACCTGAGAAGCTTACTACAGCTAGAGGCCTGGGCCTGCCCTGTTGAGTACACTACTGGAAACTGCGTCTGTAATAGGTACCTTCAGCTATTCTGCTGGAGAGTGGGTCTGAACTTTGAGCAACACAGACCCACCATATCGCCTTCAAGGCAACTTTGGAAATTCAGTGGCAACATCTTCATTTCCACTCCCTGCTGATTTACCAAGTAAGTGCTGCAAGCCAGTACACATTTCTGCTCTCTGGGAACACATTATGTTGTTGAGGACGGCAGGGTGTGAACAGGCCTTGTGTTGTAAACATTTCTCCTGTGTCTTCAAGCTCGTACCAGACTCAGGTGCTGATCTAACTATTCTCAAGAAGGTACTGCACAGATAAGGAACACAGTGTGAGAGAAAGACCAGGAGCCCTGCAGGCAAGCTTGACCATGCTTCTCTCATTTCCTTTCTGTATGAAGGAAGGCAGAAGGGAGGGGAGAGGGGAAGGAAGGATGAGAGGGAGAGAGACAGGGAAGAGAGTACTTTCAGCCTCCAACTCTCTTTGAAATAAGGATAGCAGCTCATATCTTAAAGGTGTTATTATGAGGTTTAAATGAGATATGTGTTCTACCCTCTAGAGGTGCCAGTTATTTTCTGTGACTTTCAGACTCATGACATCGCCCATCTTTAACTGAGCATAGTTTGTTGGTCACCCACTTAACACCTGATGATATATATGGCCATTTATTACTGTTTAATTGTTGTGCACACCAGTTTTGTCTTTCCAGTAGATTATAAGTCCCATAGCCCTAACCTGTAACCTACACTCCTTGTTTCTACTAATTCTCTAAAAATTAAGTCAAAAACTGTCTAAAGTTATTAGAGAGGAAGCAATAGGCAGGCTGCAGATTCATTTCCGTCCTAAGAGGCAGAATTATTGAGAAGCCACAGTCTAGTAATTCAAGTTCACTAGGAAATATCATGCTCATGATATTGCTCATGAAGCAATTGCCAGGGAAAGCAAAGAACTTTTTAGTAATGCCAAGGTCAAGGTTGCAGGGTACTCAGAGGTGTTGCTCAGAACTTTCTGTGCTTGGCTCCTGGGCCTTGTCTTGCTTAAGCAATGTGCTCGCCACAATCCCCAGTCAATACCACATTCAATACTGCAAACTGAATCCCCACACTATAGCTGGGAGAACTGCCTCAGGTGAGGGACACTAAATATTTGGGACAGTGAAGACTTACTGTTAAGTATCCATGACTTTGAAAAGTAAGACCATGATACACATTGTCCACATTGTCATATACATTGAGAGCACTCAAATGTTTATTGAATGAAGAATATGCAGCCTAATATTTTGTGTATGTATCATCGTAGGGTATTCTGTAAAACAAATAAGGTACCGAAAATGTACACCTTAATATCACGAAGTATACCCTAACTTTGTAGAGTATATCTTTGTAGCATATACCTTCAAATGAATGGGGTTCATATATCAGGCATCAGAGCATTTTCTTTAAAAAAAAATATCATGCATGTGTGAAAGCAAGGTTTACCAAACATTCTTTGGTAATCTATGAGCCATACATTTAGAGTGCATAAAATTCACCTGGGAAACTTGATAATGCAGATTGTCCTGTGACTTCCCAGGTGAGCCCACTTCTGGAACCTGCATCTGTACCAGGTACCCACAGCTATTCTGAAAGTATCAGGGGAGAGTTATCAGGCCATGCTTTATGAGTTTTGCTTTGTTGGAATATTCTTGAGCTTCCTGAGAACACAGCTCCTCAGCTTACCTATCTGTTCCAGGCCCTTTCCAAGCCTCTGCCACCAGACAGGAAGGTAAACCTGGAACTGTGCTGCCTCATCACTCCCCAGTCTCCTTCAACCTCATTTTCAACTCACAGTGTGGTGGAAATGCTTGGTATTTCTTCTATTTCTCTCCCAGAACTCTTTACCCTGGGCAAAAGCTAACAACTTAAATATATATATATATGTTTATAAACCATAGGAAGGCTCTCTTATGGGGCAGTCCAGAAACTCACTCTCATTCATGAACACCAAGTCCCATTTTCTTCTTCCATCCCCTGAATATTTGATTCATACTAACCAGAACAGACTACTGACAGGATTCAGGACACTCTACCCCAAGTTGTGGTCCCTTGGATTTGAGAAAACAGAAGAAGCACGACACATTCCCTCTCACATTCCCTCACCTGAAGCAAGCCCCCAGACCTAGGAAGGTCACTCTTTGACCCTCTTTATTCTCTTTGAGGACTCTCATGGGACAGGTATCCTGCTTTATGACCAAATGCCAAGAAGAAGCTAAACAATCCTTGCCTCCCATTTGTTGCCATCGGATCAACCCCTTTTGTCCTTCCATTATATCCTGCATGGCAGTCCATAAAATACAAAGAGTCCCTTGCTTCCTTGGGGCTTCGTTTTTGCAGGCTTCCCATCACGTACAATTTACATTAAATACATTTGTTATGTTTTCGTCTTGTGAGTCTCTCTTTTGTTATAGGGACCTTACCCATGAACCTTGTGATGGGTCAGGAAGAGAAATTGCTTTTTTCTCTTCTATACCATCTTTACAAAAATATATAAAAGGAACTTTTCATAGTCAAACATTATGTGCCTGAAATTTAACTCATCATTTTGGAGTTTCCCAAATAGATCAAAATCATATGCACATATCACCTTAGATTTAGGTCCAGTCCTGTATACAACATGTAGAGTTGAGGACTTTTGCTTTATTATCTTATGTCGGATGTTAAATCTCTACCAAAACACCAAGAAACAAAAACAAAAAAAGAAAGGAAGGAAGAAAGAAAAGAAAACATTATTTTGCACTACCACATGACCTGTTCTACCAAACCATACCATTTTCCTACCTGTAGGTGATTTTTAAGATACATTGAAATAAGTCACTCCCAAGACCTCGAAAAAAGGAAGTTTCAAAAGCCTTTGTAATTATATGCTAATTTATAATCACTATCACATCAATGATACCAACAAAAAGAATAACAATAATTATAAAGTTGCTGTGTTCTCATATACATAATTTCCACTGACCCATAAACAAAGCAAAAAAAGTAGTCTTTATCAGTTGTTTATTAAAAATACAAGTTTTTTGAAGTTTCTTGTAATTTAGAAGTCTTCCTTTTTTATTACAATAATCTTATTTTGATCACTTATGCCTTATATCTAATTCTATCACTTATCAAGTTTTTCCTAAGTCAAAACTAATTTTAAATTATATTACCTCACTCTAACTAATGAAATCCTCTCGGACTGTGTTCCATTCTTGGATGTCAGAGATAATCTAAGCCAGCCCCATCTTCAGATGAGATATTTTCATCCTCATGTTTCAAAGGAAGTAGCTAAGATCCTGAGGCTAAGACTAGCCCAAGATCCTCGGTATCTTTCTCAAAATTTCTAATATCCGACTTCTTATCCCAGGTCTCCTTAACTTTTTCTGAAAGAAACTTCTTTTTCTCAGGGCCAATTTTTTTTTCTAGTCTATGTAATAAAGGAAAGCTTATGCTGGATAGCCCAAGTGTTGGACCAAAGTGCTGGAATAATCGTGTAAGCAGGATCCACAGTTAAAATTGTTAACACTGCAGGCTGATTAAAAACAGACTACACTGGAAGCCATATTCTATTAAAAGGGTTTCATTTGCAAAAGGCAGCTCGATTAAGGTTGGAACAATTCTGCCCTGTTTCTGCTTCATTGTTGACTCCCCTTACTAATCTGGGTCTGAGTTTCTATAATCCCCCTATTCCTACAAAATAAAAGATTTAAATCTAAGAATCCATAAAATGTTCTGAACATAAGCAGAAATGGGGATGAACCCAAGATATACATTTTTTCTTGTTTTTGGTATGACAAGTCTGAATCCTAAGGTTTTAATGTAGGCCTCAATTTGACAGACAGAAATACATTCAGGGACCAGTGCACATCTGGGGCAGAAACTAAAAGACACAATGGAAAGAGGTCCAGAGAGTAAGAGAGTCACTAAAACAGGTATAAACTATGCACATTTCAAAAGCAAAAAATTGTTCTACTGAATTTAAAGTAAAGAAGAAGAGAAATGGGAGAAGGAGTAGAGAAGAAACTGGGACTTCTAATTTTTTTTCTTCCCATTAGCAGAGTTCACCTGGCTACCTTGTACTGACTCTTCTGATTATCAAAGTGAATGACAATAGTGGAAATCCTTAATTGTAGGTGATCTCAGCAGACGTTGCCCAAAGCATGAGCAAAGCTTATAGGAGATACATTTTGTAAATATTTTGGTTTCCTCTGAGTTTCCACAAACCCTAATTTCACTCTGATTTTAGGGAGCTTAGTCATTTTCCACGATTGATTTTTAAAAGGTACAAATGAAAGTTAAAATTAATTTAGAGATCACAATCATCAGACAGTTTTCAGTATTATAATTGAGCCTTTATTTTCTACTAAGAACTAGATAACAACTATGGTTATACTCATAGCTCTCAGTTTGTAAAGACACAGCTGCCAATTTCTTTAAGAATCATTTTTTTAAAACATTGAAATTTGAATTTTTTTAGGGTATGGATTGTAAGTTTGAATAAAGCTTCAAGTTAAATATATGATACAGCTTTTCTTAAATACATATATTAAATAATTAATGTAATAGATATTAAATAAGATATACCTAATATATGTGATCTTATAGCAATATATTTATATTAATATTTCTGTGTTTAATGTATGTTACATAATTATGTATTATATTTAATTGATTTAACTCAATGGAATAAAAAAACACTGCACTTCAAATAAAATATTCTACGTTAATACTTATGAGTACCCCCAAATGAAGCAAACAGCTTGAAGTAACACATTGAACTAATATGTATCTTATCAACGAATGTGTGTTTTTTTAGACTTGTAGACTTTCACATATATTAAATTGCAATGGTAAATCATGCCTTCACTTTCTTTATGGTTCCACTGAGATTTTCCAGATGTGAGTGGGAAGAACAGAAAATGGAACTGAGAAAAAGGCTTTATCAGTTCCATCCAAAGTTGTCCATTCAGTTTAAGGATTTAGAATATTTTAATGTCCATTTATAATGGTAATGTATGTTCACTGAAATTCACTCTCAAAATTTTATTCTTTTTTATTTTTTTTTTTTAGTTGAGGTGGGGGAGGTGTGCTCTGCATTTGTTATTCAGTTTAGGCATCAGAGAATCTGTAAGATCCCCCTTTTTTCTCCTTCACTGGAAGGCTTCATTGTAATTCTAATGATAAAAGCTTACCTGGAAACAAAAGTGGAGGTTTCTAAACCAGCAGTTTTATGTTATCAACTCTAATTCTTAATTCTTAATGGTATTTTAAGCTCTAAATCAAATCTACTCAAGGCTTGGAGATAATTTCTCCACCTTTTTTCTTCCAAGAGTGTCAGAATAGAAAGCAACCTTAGTAAATTTTGGTATGCATTTCTATTATTAAAGTAATCTATATACATTATTGAAAATTTAAGAAAAAATATATATCTGCACACTACTTACCACCCTGTAAATAATGGCTGGTGTTATTAAATTTTTTTGTCTTTTTAAAAATTTCTCTTTTTTCCAGAAATGTAATATTTTGTCCCACTTATTGAGAAACCAAGAAAAGAGAAACTTACTTCAACATAAGCAGAAGGTTTAGAAATACCACTTGGCTACGGAAAGGATGTGAGTATCACCCCATGGTCCATCCAGCCCTTTACTAGCATTCCTGGTACGTCCTTCTGGAAGTTTCTCGACACGCGTGTGCTTATATCTGCACATTGCTTTTCTGCACACTTATCTTGCAAAGTGCTTAACAAAAAAATGTAGGTGTAATCGTATCCCCAGCTGTGTTCCCTCAGCAATAACAGACACTTCTGAGGGGTGAGTGGACCAGAAACCCGAGGGGCAAGGGATCAGGATTGGGGGCTGCTGTTTCTGCCACCTTCACCTTCTAGACACGGGATCAGGGAGTCTTCTGAGGAACCACAGTTCCTCCTGGGGCAGCTGAGCTTTGGAGAAGGGGTTTCTGGATCATGGTTAATACTCAGAGTGTGCTGTTTACCCAGCACTGGGTGCACTGTGCTGAAGAATATTCTGAGGAAAACCAGCACTTCAGCCGTCCTAAAAAGAGACCCACGGCCATTTGTCAGCTCAGCTTCCAAAACACCACTTGATTTGGGGACAGCACTTTTAGATTCTAGCAGGAGGAGTATAGATGGACAGAGCCCAACAGGCCCTGAGTTTGCTCTGTCACAAAGGCTTGAGATCAAAACTGTTCCCAAGGACTGACTAGGAGGCAGCTCCCTGGGCCCTCCCACCCCCAAGCTTAAGTACACCCTGGGTGTGTGTTTACTTTTCCAGGCCTGTGTTGAAAACCAGAAAACTGACCCCTCAGAGGCCACCGCCCTGTGAGAGCCCAGGGATCAACCTTTGGGCCAGCTTCCCTCCTGCCTGTCCTCCCCAGCAGAGCCAGGGGCAGCCCTTCTGAACAATGTGGTCCACTCAGGCTGGGAGCATGCCAAAGGTAGGAGTCCTTTCAGGTGGTTACAGGGAGGATTGCCTTCCAGTCAGGGAGGAGTGCCCTCCAGCCAGGGAGGAGTGACTTGCCGAAGCTCTGTCTGCAGTAACAGAGCCAGGTGAGACCACAGAGGAGCTGGAAGGAATTGCATCTCTGGCTCTGAGGCACCTACTCACACAGCTCTGAGGGCCCCCCAGAGGTGGTGCTCTGAGCTGGTGGAGGCCAACAGAACCATGTCCATCTTGGCAAGCCTTGGGGTTTGGCCATGGAACATCTGCTTAGTGACAGTTGCATCATTGCAACCCTGCCATGCACTCTGTTAGAGTAGGTTCCCTGATTTTATATGGGCCTAAATGTGCATTTCTGTATGGCAAAGGATACAGCACACATGTTGTCATTAATTTTAAATTTTGGACCATGTTGTTTTCTTTCTAATATTTAGGATCACTTTTTAAAAAACATCTCTAAGATGTAAGTTACAGAATAGTAAACAAAACAAACCCAAACCAGCTGTTTTTGTGTAGAAGAATAAAAAATTAAAGAGGCCCAGAGTACCCATCAATGTGATAGATTTTCTGTGCTTGATGCCAATTTACACTGATGTCAACATTACTATGTGTGTGTAGATATATTTTTTAATTGCCAGGTAATACTAAATTTTTTTAGTTAAATAATATCATAAAAAACTTTGTAATATTCAAAATGCTATAAATTACTTTAATAAAGATCAACTTTTAAAGGAAGACACATGACAAGAACTGTGTTACTATCATTGTTTTATTATTATTTAGCTAATTTAAAGATAGTTTCTTTTACTTATATG